>NC_056729.1:253207509-253367509 GCF_019279795.1 Protopterus annectens | reverse complement strand
GTGTTAGTGCACTCCTATTAACTCCTTGGTTTCATGTCACCCTGAGAATATGATTGTGTTCTTCCTCAATAATCATACAATGTTTTACTCCCCCCTAATGTGAAATATTTTTGTACTCATCTGTGACAGAGAGAAGTATTCATCAGCAAATAAGAGCCTGACAAACTAATAAATGTTATAAACATTAACAATCTCGAGAACATTATGAAAAACTGCCAAGAGGCAGAAATGTACTGCATATCCCCCTGGAAAGGATATAGCCAATATATTATCAGATAAATTTGGTACTAATTTCACCCACTTCCCACATTATTGTGCCCACCATTCCTTAAAAGTTAGTTTCGCCTGTAATCATCTTGAAACAAGTCTTAGAATCCCTTTAAAATGCTAACAATACTGTTTCTATGAGATCAGGTAACATAACAGACTGCACTCTCATTAGTTCCATGCATGCACTATCCAAAACTCTGCTCAAACTGTTCAACCTCAGCTTATCAACAATGTTTATCTCGGATGTCTGCAGAATGGCCACTGTGGCTCCTCTGCTCTAGGCTCTACAGACCCAGGCCATTATTGGTCCATCAGCCTCATCAGCCCAGTATGCAAAGCCATGAAAAAAATGAAAGGCTTTAAATCATTCAACTAGCCTTGTAGATTAACACAACTCATTATAGTCATTAGCCAAGAATAGTACAATCCTTTTTGACCTCAAACTTCTTCACAAAGCCAGTGGCCATACACACACTGACCCATACCTGGCTCTTAAGTTTACATCAACAAGTGAGGGATACTTGTTATAGGAACAGGGTCCTAACTCAACATACTCCTAGTCTATGGAATAAGTTACCGCTATAGGTCACGCAAAGCATTGCCTTGTCTGCCTAAAAGGATAGTCTGACTTGAACAGATAGATAAAACATTTGCACCATGGTTATCACAAATGGCCTTTCGAGATTAGGTAGGTAGACACTAGTATGTATTTGTAAAGAGTGACAAAAAAATTTAAGTGTGGGCATGTTATGGCCCCTGCGATTTCTTGCCTAGTGTTGTTCCCATGTTCCTATATTCCTAAACATACCTGCCAGCTATGCTAAGTATAATACCACCCTTTCCATTTTAATTCTGACCTGTGCAGTGACATTTGTCATATATATCAAAATAAACCTAATAAATTTATAATCTCTATAAGGAATTTTCAAAACGTGACAATGATGCCCCGAACAATTACCTTGCATCAGTAAATTAGGACTGCATAAAAGTTGTCATTAGAATGATGATCATTATCTGATGAAGCGTTGGGAGCAACGCGAAAGCGCTTATTATTCTGCAGTTCCTGTATATGTGTTTTTACAATAAACGTGTTTTTTTTTTTTTTTTTTGATTTTTTTTTTGACTTTTTGACCCCATGGTGCACTTTTCTTTTCTCTACTAATAAATCCTCTTATGTTCACATCCATAAAAAGAAC
Organism: Protopterus annectens; assembly: GCF_019279795.1. Lineage (NCBI taxonomy): Eukaryota > Metazoa > Chordata > Ceratodontiformes > Protopteridae > Protopterus > Protopterus annectens. The sequence continues at coordinate 253,366,043 of NC_056729.1, read as the reverse complement.
TGGAAGCAAAGAAAATAATAGATTATATTTACAACAAAGTGGTATGACTGAATCAGAAGAAATGGATTTTGCTAACTCAGAAACAATTTGATCTGAGCCCCAGAATATTGAGACAGAATGACTGAAAATGTCGACTTGCATACATCAACAACAAGAATGTTTCTTGGAGAGTTCCCTTTTGTCCAAGGTATAGCACTGTCATTTGGCACACACACACACACACACACACACACACACACACACACACACACACACACACACATATGTATATAGGTTCATAGGTAGGTACTAGGCTATCTGCCCAAGGGCATTTATAAGACTAGCTAGAGTGTGTCATCTTTCACCGCCCCATTGATTAATTAACTGAGCCTCTGTCAAGAAGGCCCAATGAAGTGATCCCAGGGGTGTATTTTCTGTTACCCATTCACTCATCAAGGTCTCTCTCTCTCTCTCTTTCTAGATATATATATATATATATATATATATATATATATATATATATATATATATATATATATATATATATGTATATATGTGAGTGGAGATTGTAAGGGTGCCTGCACTCTACATTGGGATGAGCAGGGGGACTTATCTCCCTGCAAAACACAACTTTAAAGAAAAACTGTGGTATTCAGTATTTGCTGTTCTGTATGTTTATATTTCTTTCATAACTCTGATGCTCAGAATTACTCTATGGAGCCAGTTCGCACAGCACTATACATATTTGGAGCAAATTACAGGTTCCAGGGGAAAACCCATCCATGTTTGCACATCACACCATAATCCCATCAAGACTTATATTTGAGTTTGCTGCCTCAGCTCATAGTAAGGTCAGAAACACCAATGCCATAAAGTCAAATGGTGCACCCATTCTTAACAGACCATCAAAAATAAATTCTATCCCTGATATCTGCAATCAGTTTGAAGTTACGATTTTAAAGAAAGATGCCACAGAGCCTAATAATTACAAACCAAGCAGCCTCAAAAGCATATTGTGTAAATCAAACAAAGATGATATAGAAAATGAAACCAAAAGCCAAGAGATAAAAAGTACTCAAAACACTGTCACTACTTTAAAATCCAAAAGTGAGCACTTCTGAAGGACAACCACATTTTCTACAGCTAAAACGACTTTACTGAACTCCAGACACGTTAATAATACATGTATTGTTAACATGTTTGATGTTTAATAAAGACATTTTAGCATTGCCATCCTTCAAAACTGCTCACTTTTGGATAATGTAGAGAATCATCATGGAACGTGGTTGTACAAAAAACAGGAAATTTACTCTAGGACATGTCACTCGTCTGGTCATGATAAAACAGACGAACAGTTGTGAGTTCAGATCAAGCAGCTTTATTATACACAAACACATCAGGATTAAGGCTTAGTAACTTAAACTTAAGTAAACTTATAAACAGACTGACTTTTACACTCATACCAGTTAACTCAAAATGGCACTGCTGCCTGCACATGCTCAGTATTTATATGCAAGTGGCTACATCTGGAAATGCTTCTTAAAGTTACACACACACTCTGTTCTACATCCTTCCTCTTTGAGAAATAGGTCAAACACTAAAATGACAGCATTTACTGACATGCACTTACACAGAAATGATCCTTTGACATGCAGTTATACAGAATTCTTTGGCATACAATCATACAAAACTAAACACATACAAAAATAATCATGTCCAGGTCGCTGTGTATTTTACACTAGGTCTAGAAATATGACTTGATAGTGTAACATAAAAATCAGAATTGGATCTAGCAATGGGGACTGTCTTTAAGGAATGTTTAACTTTAGGGACATCTGGGACATCATCAAGAACAGGAATAGGTACTGAGACATGTTCCTCATTATGAACATTGTCTGGGTTGCTCTGAGATCTAGAGTCTGTATCACAGGTACAATGCTGCAATATCGATTCAGACACCAGAAGGAGATGCCTTCAGTTTCTCCTGTATTTTATACCCTCAGATTCCACTAAGTAGGATCTCGGCTTGGCACATATACCTCTCACAGGCCAATTCGATCAAAGCCTATCACTGTTTGCATTCTCACTGTCTCCCCTTCTTTCAATGTACAAAGAAATCTGCTTGTTTTATCAAAAATGGGCTTCTGAAAGGCATGCTTCTTAAATAGTTTGGCTTTGATTGCTCTGTTGTTTTTAGCATTACGCACCAACAAACTAGAACTGATAGGCAGGGTTGTTCTGGTTTGTCTAGATAGAAGTCTCTGAGCAGATGAGCCAAGTAGGTTGTCACAGGGTATGTTTCTGAGATTAAGTAAATCAAGAAGATATCAGTATTGTAATGCTTTGACCTCTCTAGTAATTACTTTGCACACTGTACTGCACATTCAGCCAGGCCGTTTGACTGTGGGTATTCTGGACTGCTAGTAACATGGATAAAGTCCCACTCTTTTGCAAATTTCTGAAATAATTGACTTGTAAACTGCGTACCATTGTCAGAAATAACTTTGTGTGGACTACCATGGACTGAGAAATGACATTTCAACTTTGTAATAACAATACTATACATTATGTTAGGTAGCAAATCGATCTCAAACCAGTTTGAATAAGAGTCTACCAAAACTAAGTGATGCTGATTGTTCCACTGGAATATGTCAGTGGCTACTGTTGACCAAAGTAGTTCAGGAATCTGGCTCTTTTTGTAAATGTGGTTTATTACTATTGCATACTGAACAAGATGAAAGCACTTTATCAATGTCTTTTGAAAGAGAAGGAAAAATACTAGTCCTCTTGCCCTTCTTTTGGTAGCTTTAGAACCTGGGTGGTCACGATGCAAAATATGAATGTATTCATGTTGTAAGGAAGTAGGAACAACAACTTTAGGACCTTTAAAAATATTAACATCTTCTATCAACATCTCATCTCTATATGGAGAATAAGATTAGACTTCCGGTGGTACACAAGATTGCTTTGACGGCCATCCAACATTGATGAATTGGTTGAGCTTCTGCAAATTTGGATTAGTCTTTGTATGATCTGTCAGCTCATCAAGTCTTGTGGTAGAAAAATTATGCACTTCCATGACATCAAAGTCAAAATTCTCTGCATCAAGCTGTTATGTGGTATTTCTGGGTGATCTGGATAAGGTATTAGCCAGATAAAGAAGTTTGCCTATTGTATAGACCATTTTGAGGTTGTATTTTTGTAATCTGAGCATTGTTCTTTGTAGTTTTGTTGGAGATGTAAACATCACAGGGAAGAATTACCAGTTTGTGGACATCATAGTATCTCAATATAGGTGAATTGACAATTTGCTGTTTCAGGTTATCAGATTCTCTCTGGTGCTGTTCCAACCATGACCAGGCAACATTTTTGCATGTCAGCTCTCTTAAAGGCACTGATAACTCACTAAAGGCAGATATAAACTTGCCCATATAGTTAACCATACCAAGGAAATGCTGTAGGGCTTGAACATTGTCTGGAACTGGCATCTGAAGAATGGCTGCTTGTTTGGAAGGGTTTGGTAATAAGCCTGTACTAGTAAATAAATAACCTACATAAGTAACTTCTGGCAACCTGAATTTATATTTCTGAGGATTGAGCTTCAAGATAATTTCATGCACTCTGTCCAGAACTTTCCTAAGGTTTCTGTCATGCTCTGCATCTCCATTACCTCCAACTAGTAAATCATCCACTATTATAGCACAAAGATAACCCGAAATAATTTGCTCCATTGCATGCTGAAAGACTTCACTGGCAGAATTTATTCCAAAAGGTATTCTGAGAAATCTGTATCTACCAAATAGAGTACTGATTGTATTCAGTTGTGAAGCTTTGCGATCAAGCATTACTTGTCAAAATAAACTCTTTGCATCCAAGACACAAAATACAGTGGCACTTGGCATGAGCGCAGCAATCTCCTTGACTTTATGCATAGAATGATGATGTCCCTTTAATGCTTTGTTCAAGTCTCTTGGGACAATGCATATTCTGATTTCATCTGAGCGTTTGTTATGAGCAAGTACCATGGAAGACACCCACTCAGTTGATTCTCTGACTGGACTAATCACACCTTGCTGCACCATCTTGTCAAACTGGACCTTGACTTTGTCCTGCATAGCTATTGGAACTCTCCTCATTGGTCTGACCACTGCACTGACCTCTAGGTCTACTTTCCTGGAGAAAACAACTAGAAGTTTGCCTAGCTTGTCACTAAAAACATCAGCATCATCTGAGGAAATAACATCAGTGAAGCTGGAACTAAGGCATGTGCTTACATGATGGACGTCTTTGGTAAAAGAACGTTGTTTCATTCTCAAACTGTCAATGAGACCTAATAATGATTGCACAGGTCTTCTGACTACATAGAATTGCAAGCTGTAACTGTTCCCAGCCAAATAGCATGAAAGCACTACTGAGCCTTCGGTTTGAATCTTTTCACCTCCATAAACAACAAGCTTCACACAATTAGCCAAATTAAGTTGTTCACCAGCTCTTTCTCTAGCAAATGTTTCTGCTGACATAACATTACACTTTGAACCAGTGTCTACTTTGAGCTCCATGGGTTTCCCATTGGTCAGGACAGTATAAAATACTTTGTTTTTGCAAACATATCTACTGCATTTACCTTTTCACCAACCACACAACTGCATAGAAAGTAGGGCTGCATATTTTTACATGATCAACTTGCTTTTTGAGTGACTTAATGATTGAATGAGGCTTGCTTGATTTACAAAACTTTTTTGAAAGTGGTTCCATTTATTATACTAGTGGCATTGCTGCCCAACTGCTAAGAATTACTCTCTTTTAGAATCATGATTGGCACCACAATTATGACAGTTAACAATAAGACTTGACTTGGATTTTGCTGACTCACCCTTATACTGCACTGAGCATGTCCGTTTTGCTGGGCTAGTCTTAGAAGTTACTGGAATGTTATAGGTCCTCTCTGGAAAACCTGCAGGGACTGCAGCTGCCATGTGCGGTGGCTTGTTTCTGCTAGCCACATGCTGCATGCTGTCTATGCTTGCTCTAGAGGCTGCTAAAACCATGCTCATCACTTGTGAGCATACTTGCATGCCTCTCTATGAACTCATGGATTTAACAAATCTCTGTAGCTTTGCTCAGTGTTATATCACTGTCATGAAGCAAAATCTTTCTCACTGCAGCATTATTAACACCACACATGAACCTGTTCTTTATCAACTCATCTTTCAAATCACCAAATTTGCATGTTTTAGCTTTATTTCTCAAGTCAGTGATATAAGCTGCAAAAGTTTTACGTGGCTTTTGATCTCTAGTGTAAAATAGGTGCCTCTCTAATGTAACATTTGTCTGGGGGGTTATATATTTCTCTAAATTTATGTTTTCAAGCACTTAGGGTCATCTCTTGATTCAGCTGCACAACAATATGATGGTTTCCCCCTCTCCTGCATATACTGTTGGTGGATACACAAATGAATGCTCTCTCTCAATGTCTTTTGACCCCACTAAGTTAAATAAAATAAATGCCCTCATACATGCATCTTTGTCAGAAAAAGCTGCTTCTATGAAAATATCATACTCCTGCTCAAATACTCTCCAATTCTCTGCAATATTATGATCAAACACAAGTGGACTGGGTCTGTGAAATGCCTCTGCCATAGCAACACACAGTAGTGAAGGCACTTGAAATTATGTACTAACACACACACACACACACACACACACACACACACACACACACACACACACATATATATATATATATATATATATATATATATATATATATATATATATATATATATATGGGTCACTGTTGAATTATCGAAAACACAATCCATCAAATTGTGTTTCCGATAATTCAGTTTAGCGAAAGTGCATCTTGTCGAAAGTGCAAGCTATCGACTATGCACTTTTGCTAAACCCAAAATAATTACAAAAAAAAAAAACATTAAACATTGTTGTGCAGGTGGGCAAGCCCCCCTGCACTGCCCCATGTGAGGGGCTGTGCCCCCCACACCCCCCCTACTTTATTATTCTCACTCCCTTATCCCCACTGTAGTACAATGTCAGCAATAGTTCTATTAGATGTAAATCAACAGTATATGTTGATTTACAACTAATGATGCATGCAGACTGTATGCTTTCTTTGTGTTTTCTATTTAGCGAAAGTGCATTTCAACAAAATGCACTTTCGCTAAATTGTGATTGCCGAAACACAAATTCGCTAATTTGTGTTTCAACAATCTAACAAGGACCTATATATATATATATATATATATATATATATATGCCAGAAATTTATGCCAGAACTTGTAACTATGCCGAATAGCCCAACAGATGCTTTGAAACAACTGTACTTTGCTAAATAAGTCTCCGCAGCACAAGAATACTTTAAAATCAATGTACTTTGTGAAACTACCCTTTGTTAGTGTAAGAATCACTTTAAAATGACTGAAAGTTGTGAATGAACTGTACACAGCATTAGGAACACTTCACAATGAATGCACTTTGCAAATGAACTGTATACAGACAAGAAACTTTTCAAAATGGCTGTACTCTACGAAATAAATCTGTACAGTGTAGGAAACACTTTGAAATGGCAGCACTCTGTCAATAAATGTACACAGCACAAGAAATGTTTCGAAACAGCTGTACTTTGACTGCACTTTGTAAAATAATTGCACTTTGCACACTGTAAACTCTGAAATAATTGCAGTGTAATAAAGCACACACTGCATATACGTTGCCCACTCTGAGATACTTTGAACAACTCTAGTTATGCTTTGAATGGCTTCAGTTAATGCAAAATAGTAGCTCATGCCAAAATGTGGTCATTTACTAAAGAAACATGCAGTCACCTTGCTTTTCTAAGCTTATTTTTGCCCTTTTATTGTACTCATTATGCCCATTTGACCTCTTATCATGCTCTTTATACTTTTCTTGTGCTTGCTTTACTTTAGACATGCTTGTTATGCAAATAGGTAACTCTGAACTCCATATAAATCTTTCTGATAATTTTATCAAATATTATGGTTTTGAACAGTTCATTTAATTAACAATACATTTTGTACCTTTTGTTGATTAATAATATGTTTTGTGCTGCTCATTTGATTAATAATGGGTTTTGTGCTTTACAAATGCTTCAATCTTTTTCTTTGCAAAATAAATAATTTGTGCAAGTTTTGGTTACTGTAAGTTCGTTTCTGGCCCTTTTTAATAATTTGAGCACTGTATCTTCCAATCTGCTCAATATAGCTTTACCGTCAACCCTGCACTTCATGGCTTGAAGAAGTAGCACTCTCAATCCCGTTTCTGACACCATGTCGCTCCTCTGGTCAGGATAAAACAGACAAACAGTTGTGGGTCCAGTCCAAGCAGCTTTGTTATACACAAACACATCAGGATTAAGGCTTAGTAACTTAAACTTAGATAAACGTATAAACAGATTGACTACTACACTCATACATGTTAACACTCTGTTCTCTTAAAATAGCACTGCTGCCTGCATGTGTTCACTATTTATATACACGTGCCTACACTTTGAAATGCTTCTTAAAGTTACAACACACACTCTGTTCTACAGGACATAACCAATGTAATCTTCTAAACATAGAGCTCACAGCCTCATAAGTTTGTCTCATGTTGGCCTGATGTCCTGTACAAACATTTTTCTGTCCATACAGCTTGATCTGTGCATCTGGCTAAAATGTTCATCAATCCACCCCATGAACAAATCATTTATAGATTCAAGTGATAATAACTTGAGCATACAACTCTATACATAGAACTTAGTCATACACATTAGGAGAACTCCAGTCCTCAACATGCCTTATTATCAGGCATAGCCTCAAGGTTTAGTCATGGTTGCCACCTTTTTCAGATGTCAAAACAGAGAGAATCCAGTGTCCACTTCCAAAAATGTGCAGATGATTGCAAACTTGCATGCATTTCCCTTAACCACACTAACCCTCACATCCACTGAAATGACATTTTATAAATAAAACATGCTGCAGAAATTACCTTGCATTCAGTGTCCAAACATGTAGCATACTTGTATCTGGCACCCACCATTAGTTTTCTTTTTCTACTGATGGGTAACAACTAAAACTTGCACCAGTACCCTGAGGACTAGGATAGCCTGATTTAAACACAAACCTCTCCCTCTTCACCTTTCATCATAATTCTGTTACAGTGATATTGTGCAAAATTGTTATTCAAACTGTCAACATTTAGCTTACAACTCAAACACACTAGCAGGCTTTCAGGCTGTAATCAGCTAATCAAAAGATCAGAAAATAAAAGAAATGAAAGCCAGAAGTAGAACCAGCCTGTGTTATATATTTAATCTTTTTTAGGTGAAGATACAACATCTTCACCCTTCTTATCTTTTTCAGTATCAGTCTAGCCACAGCACTTTTTGATTATGACAGATGAAGAGGCTCACAATCATAGGCATCATCAGCATGTGCAAGTACTACCACCAGCAGCAAACAGCACAAGAGCAGGCAACATCAGCAGAAAATATAAACACCAGCACCACACAGCATGAGGGGTGGCAGCATCAGCACCAGCACCACTCAGCATGGGGATGGCAGCATCAGCTGCAAGTATAAACACCAGCACCACACAGCATGAGGCATGGCAGCATCAGCTGCAAGTATAAACACCAGCACCACACAGCATGAGGCATGGCAGCATCAGCTGCAAGTATAAACACCAGCACTACACAGCATGAGGGGTGGCAGCATCAGCACCAGCACCACTCAGCATGGGGATGGCAGCATCATCAGCAAGTTTCAACACCAGCACCAGCACCACTCAGCATGGGGATGGCAGCATCAGCTGCAAGTATAAACACCAGCACCACACAGCATGAGGGGTGGCAGCATCAGCACCAGCAGCACTCAGCATGGGGATGGCAGCATCAGCTGCAAGTATAAACACCAGCACCACACAGCATGAGGGGTGGCAGCATCAGCACCAGCAGCACTCAGCATGGGGATGGCAGCATCAGCACCAGCAGCACTCAGCATGGGGATGGCAGCATCAGCTGCAAGTATAAACACCAGCACCACACAGCATGAGGGGTGGCAGCATCAGCACCAGCACCACTCAGCATGGGGATGGCAGCATCAGCTGCAAGTATAAACACCAGCACCACACAGCATGAGGCATGGCAGCATCAGCAGCAAACATTAACATGAGCATAAACACCACACAGAGAGAGGGGTGGCAGCATCATCAGCAAGTTTAAACACCAGCACCAGCATTACTCAGCATGAGGGGAGGCAACATCAGCAGTAAGTATAAACACCAGCACCAGCATTACTCAGCATGAGGGGAGGCAACATCAGCAGTAAGTATAAACACCAGCACCACACAGCATGAGGGGTGGCAACATCAGCTGTAAGTATAAACACCAGCACCAGCACCACTCAGCATGGGGGTGGCAGCATCAGCAGCAAATATAAACACCAGCATGAGCACCACACAGCATGAGGGGTGGCAGCATCAGCAGCAAACATAAACATGAGCATTAGCACCACACAGAATGAGGGGTGGCAGCATCATCAGCAAGTTTAAACACCAGCACCAGCATTACTCAGCATGAGGGGAGGCATCATCAGCAGTAAGTATAAACACCAGCACCACACAGCATGAGGGGTGACAGCATCAGCTGTAAGTATAAACACCAGCACCAGCACCACTCAGCATGGGGGTGGCAGCATCAGCAGCAAATATAAACACCAGCACGAGCACCACACAGCATGAGGGGTGGCAGCATCAGCAGTAAGTATAACCACCACCACCACTCAGCATGGAGGGTGGCAGCATCAGCGGCAAATATAAACACCAGCACCAGCACCATACACTATGAGGGGTGGCAGCATCAGCAACAAATATAAACACCAGCACCACACAGCATGAGGGGTGGCAGCATCAGCAGCAACTGCAAGCATAAGTGCCAGCAGCAAACACCATTAGGGCAGGTAGCATCTGTAGCAAGTATAAAGCACCAGTTCAACAACAAGCAGCCTGAGGACAGGGAGCATTAGAGACAAGTGCAAGCAGCAGTACAACTGCAAAAAGCATAAGGCCAGGCAGCATTATCAACAAGTGTAAGAATCAATGCCAGCAGCAAATAGCATGAGACCAGGCAAAATCAGCAAGAAGTGCCAACACCAGTAACAGCACTACACAACATGAAGGCAGGTAGCATCAGCAGCAAGTCACCACACAGCACAAAGGTAGGGAGGATTGGCAGCAAATTCAAGCTTGAGTAGCATCAGAAAACAGCATAAGGCCAGGAAAAATTGGCAGCAAGTGCAAATACCAGTAGAGTTAGCAAATCGTATGTGAGCAGACAGCTTCAGCAGCAAGTGAAAATACTAACACTAACAGCAAACAGCATGAAGGCAGGTAGCATGAACAATAAATGCATTCACCAATACCCTCAGGAAACAGCCCCAGGGCAGACTGTATCAGCAATATGTGCAAGCACCAGTAACACCAGAAAACAGAGTATGAGTTAGCAGCTTCAGCAGCAAGTGATAGCACTAGTTCCAACAGCAAACTGCATGAAGGCAAGTAGCATCAGCAGTTATTGTAAGCACCAGTACAAGCAGCAAACAGTATGAGAGCAGGCAACATCAGCAGCAAACAGCTTGTAGGTAGGCAGCCTCAGGAGCAAGTGCATGCACCAGTACCAGCAGCAAACAGCATGAGGGCAGGCAATGTCAGCAGCAAACAGCTTGTAGGTAGGCAGCCTCAGGAGCAAGTGCATGCACCAGTACCAGCAGCAAACAGCATGAGGGCAGGCAACATCAGCAGCAAACAGCTTGTAGGTAGGCAGCCTCAAGAGTAAGTGCATGCACCAGTACCAGCAGCAAACAGCATGAGGGCAGGCAACATCAGCAGCAAACAGCTTGTAGGCAGGCAGCCTCAGGAGCAAGTGCATGCACCAGTACCAGCATCAAACAGCATGAGGGCAGGCAAGCAGCAATATCAAAAGAGCCCAACAGCACTACCTGGCCCACTCTTGCAAACAGCAGCAGGTAAGTAAGATCGCAGTCACAGATCTCTCAGCCAGACCTCTGATCAACATGGCAGCAGTATCAGTCAGTCCACTAGGCACAATGTAAACAAATAGAGATCATATCCAGAAATCATCTCAGCATAGTTGGTTAGTCTTTTTGTGTAATGCTACTGCCTCTTGATCTCTCTGTTTATAGGACAGTCTAGGTGGGGATCACTTACCATATCCACAAATGAAAGTAGAAGTGCTGCTACAACAATAACACATCATCCAGCCTTTATATTCCCTGACTACACCTAATGGAGAATGTGTGTACCTTAATTTCCTGGTCTGTGACATTATGGGTGGTTGTCTGTCTTTGTCTCCTCATCGGTGTCCCTCTTTGTTCACTTTTTCTTACTTAACCTCATTTATCATCCTAAAGACTGTAAACATATTTACAGCCATCTCATGAGCTGCTAGTTTGCTTTGCATGCAGTGTCTGATTGTGGGCAGTTATACAACAGGAGGGAGCTTCCTGGTCTTCAGACCAGGCCACTGCATTAAAAAGTAATGATCTAGAGGGGAAAGAAATTTACATCTAGTGAGGCAACAGCATTAGAAGAACATGTGAAGCACAGATGATGTCTTTGTAGGCAATTTAGGGATGTATGACTGAAAGATTGTACACTTTATCATAAGGATAACCAGTGGGCTTCTTATATCTATCAGATTCAATTAGTCACAGATGGATTCCTTACAGTTTGCTACTGTGTTTTATTTTCATTTTATTGTTATTTTTACATCTGTTAACTGAATAAGTAGGATTGTTATAGATCTCATTTTAGCAATCACCAATGCCATCTGGGAGTTAAACATAATAGTTATAGTTAGTAAAGGCAGAATAAATCTTGTACAAATACGGTGTTACCTGTGACCGGCTTGAAGTAAGATCCAATAAGGAGTTTACATATAGTACGGCACAGTTAGAGTGTTTGTGGTGTAAAACATCTACAAGCGTTAGAAGAGATAAGGTAGAGAATTTCTAAAATTGTGAAGCCTGCAGATATCAGGTGAGACAGAATTCTAAACTAATGGGACTCATTTAGAAAAATAGCTTTCAGTGGTTGATCAAGAGGAAAGGATGTCATTGCAACATAGCAGACCCTGGAAGGGAAGTTCAGAGAGGGTAATGCGTATTGCTGATAGAAAGCAGAACTCTAGTCCTCAGTTTCCAGAACTGGTCACCACTTGCTACAATAGCATGTTACACTTACTATCATACACTGATATCTTCATTACTGTGACTATAATTACAAATGCAGTACAGTACTAGCATTAATTTATGAAGCCATGATATTCTCACAGCTACTGCAAAAATGTAAAGCTTCCTAGAAAAAGCGGGGAGAGGTCGAAATAAAGAAATGTGTAAAGAGAGGCAGCAAACAGCGAAGTGGTTCATTTAGTTATGGGAGGAGTTTTAGTGGTTCACAAAAGATTGAAGTGATGGGTATGTTGTCTGTAAGATCAGTGAATCTATATATTTTATTTTAGGTCTTTTATAAAATCCTGGTGTTGTGCATGTTTCAGATGGTACTACGAAGGATTTGGCTATGGAACCTTATGTTTTAAGAATGAGGTATTCTGCAACCATGTAGCAAAGTCTGATTCCTGATACAGCTTTAGTGGTGAATCCATCTATGTATGAGTGGAAAGAGATGGAATGGTAAAGAATTCTTCTTCAGTATTTATTTAAGTCAGTGGTAAGATGACATTATCTTCAGGGGGCAGATAGATGGATTGGAGAATTAGAAGTCAGATTTTGATGATTCTGAAAAGTAAGATTTATGTTTTGTCAACACTGTATATAAAGATGCTATAACAGATCCAGCTGCAGAGTTTACAGAGACAGTTTCACTGTATTGATATGATGGTCGTCTTTGAGTAGGATGAGGTTGTCAGCAGACAGTATGGTTTTAAGTTTTGGAAATTGAGAAGGCTGCTATTGATAAAGAGAGGAAAACAAATGAGGTTTTTGGTCAGTAGTTTTAAGAGATGCTGTATTAGACCAGCTGATCTAAAGTAAAGAAAATGAGGTGACCAGATGGATAGTTTTGAAACAGTTGGATGATACCCACAGATGTTAAGTAGGAAGAGTCTGAAGGGGATGAGTGAGTGGTTGACCAGATCAAAGGTACATTTTAGGTCCACAAACTCCGTAACAATTACAAAGCCTTTATCTACACAGAAACATATGACGTGAATGGCCATAGACAGTTCTGTGTTGGTACTAAATGAGGGACTAAAACCATGCTGGGAATTGTTATAAATACGGAAGAGACGGAATGCTTGTTAAGGAAGAAAGAATGGCAAAGTTCTAAAATTTCAGACTGAAAAGAAATGAATTTAAGTATCTGGAAACTCCTGTTTTTATGGAGGGATTAAAAGATAGTAGACATTAAGTGGATGACATTTTTAGAAATGTATGATACAGGAAATAGGATTCAGAGCATCTTAGGTCAGGACTCAGGAGTAGCAACGACAAGCTTGTAGACTAACTTGGATGAGAAAGCATTGTGATAAAAGACCTGGATAGTTTGTGAGTTGCTGAGAAGGGGTGACATGGGGAGGAAATATGTGGGTTTACTGAAGTGAGATTAGTTTAGGGATTAAAAGGGAATATGGGGAGGAGACAAGAAGGAAGTGAACAACTCTTTAAACATGTCACCATTCATGACAGGAGAGACAGTAATGCTAACAAGCCATCATTTAAGTTGACAATATATTTTTAATTCTTTTCAACAAGATCCATGTTTAATGAAAGTGTACTTTTGCACAGTTTAAGGTACACTGTTTTAACTGCATTGATTGCATTACAAGTTTCACATTTGATGTAGCAGATGTGACTGTCATAGGTAGGATTGCTAGTAGTGTTCCAAAGATGCCACAGTCTGTCATATGCATTCAAGTTCTTTGAGTTCAAGGTAGAGCCAGGAATTACCACTGAGGTGTAGCTTAATAATGGGGTAAAGATAATTGTGTTTGACTAAGAAGGTGGTGTTCAAGGGGATCTAGACATCTCTGGGGTCAGAGAAGGTAAAATGCAGTGTGGGTGGTAGAGCCGAAGAAAAGGTTAAAAATGTCCTGTTGAGGTTGTGTGAAGGAAAAGAAAAGGGCAACAGAGAGGGGTGGGAGTAGGAGTATGATGAACCTAACGTATTGCTTAAGGCAGTGATCACCATGTCAGCTTGTGAAGACTCAGAGCAGCTAGAGATATTATTACCATTGTGTAAGAAGGATATCTAAACTGTTTCCAGTGTATGTGAGGGGGTTGCATGAGCAGGATTCTTAACAATTTGGGAGGCATTGTAATAAGATAAGAAGGGGTGATGTGGGGAAGAAAAATAAGATTTATATCAGGTAATGATGGAGGAGGATGGCATAACAGAGAGTTATACTAGCAAGGAAACTAAAACTACCTCATTTTGTCTACAGGGATAATGACCCTACAAGGAAAGTGTAGCAGATGACAGAGATATAAGGTGAATGGAAGTAGAGACAATGCATAGGTGATAGAAGGTGACTGGAAGTAGAGACAATCTACAGCTTAGTACAAGTCTCCAGTGTGAGCAGTATGTTCATCAATGTGCAGCAGAGAGCTGGTGGGTGGAGACGATAACTAAGTCTTGTATCTGTTATATATTACAGCCTAAGTAATCATTTCTGTAAGTACTGCACATATCAGTAATGAGGTAGAAGTGTCATTTGGTTTTATCTACATTAGGATAATAGCAAGTATGTCAGTTTTTTGAATTTGCAACCAAGCCTCTTGAAGGTCAAATATGTTGTTTATATTTAGGGCACTAATTTCTGATATGTCGAAAAGTTTGAGAGGGTGCAGGACTGTGAATGTGAAAGAGAAAAAAAGAGGTGATAAGTTTAGGTTCATTGTCATCAAATAGTAAAAGATGAAAAGAATGGAGCAAGAACAGTAAATTGCATGAAGACGTAAATAACCTTAATAAAGTTGTTATAAGATGGGGATGAGGTATATGGTTTTGGAGTGAGATTAGATCAATACGGATGGAATTAAGGTGACTTTTATTGATGAGGAGATGATGGAGGAGCAGACATAAATGGATGCTAGGATGCATTAGTAGGAAAGTATATCTTCACAGTGTGGAAGAGGAGAGGAATTTGGTATTTAGTGAAAATACGTGATGAGTTAGGGTAGACAGTGAGTAGCAGAAAGTAGACAGTGAGTAGCAGAAAGTTCTGACTGGGCCATGACAGACCCATTTTGTTCAGAACCTCAGGGGGAAGAACTACACAGTTAACAATTCTGAGCAAGTCATGCATTACAACAAAATTGTTAAATATAACAAACTTGATACACATAATTAGCATAACAAACAAATGAAAATAAATCATGAATATTCTGTGCATTCCTCAGAGATTTATACCACTAGAGTTGCAAAGAGATATTTACAATGTTTTCATTTTGTCTAAGTAGAACTTATAATTTCAGTGCAATAGAATATGCACAGTGCATTTCTGCTACATCACAGATAGTTTGGTAGAATGCATCACTACAATTGCCTCAAAAACATAAACAATTACAACACCTCATCACCTCAGCTACTCACAGCTACTTGTTGCTGACAACCACATACAAGAATCTATAAAAGGCATCTCAGCCTAAAGAGTATCCCACAAACATTCCTACACTCAACAAACAAAGACTTATTATACACCCACAAAGCTATCTGCTCAGCAGAGGAAACTCATTATTCCATTCATATCCCCAAATCTTGGACTTACTGTCGCTATTACTGAGATTCAATAAAAGCCTGTCCCTTTCAAAGATCAACTAATAGACCGTCTCAGAGATGACTGACTACGTTCATGCTCTTCATCAGGCTAACTCTAACACAAAAAGCCCTCTCTCCCTTATCCCCACTGTCCTTCATCTCTTAGACTTCAATATTTCGGCCTTAATCAAATTGTAAATAAAATTTATGTAGCCTAAGTGTCTTGTAACTACTGCTGTACTCTACTCTTGGACTGACACTAATGTCCACAGCTAGCATTGTTCTCTGCAACTTACTGCTTAGTAGTTTAACCCCTAATGAGAACATTACCCTCATGCAACCTGAATAACTTGTCTAACTACCCCTAATGAGAACATTACCCTAATGCAACCTGAATAAGTTGTTTAACAACCCTCAATGGGTACATTACCAAGACATGTATCTGGAACATTTCTACCTGGGCCTCTGCTGAAAACTGGCTTTGTTCCAAGTCAGACTTTCCCAGTAAACAAATGTTAAATAAATAAATAAGTAAATAAGTTGTCTAACTATCCCCAATGGGTACATTACTCTAATGCAACCTTAATAACTTGTCTAACTATACCCTAATGAGTATATTACTCTATTGCAGTCTGAATGACTTGTCTAACTACCCTCTAATGAGTACATTATTCTAATACAGCCTGAATAACTTGTCTAACTCCCCCCCAAATGAGTACATTACCATAATGCAGCCTAAATAACTTTTCTAGCTACCCCCTAATGAGTACATTACCCTAATGGAACTTGAATAACATATATTACTACCCCCTAATGGGTACATTACTCTAATGCAGCCTGAATAACTTATCTAACTACCCCTTAGTGGGTATATTACCCTAATGCAACCTGAATAACTTGGCTAAATAACACTTTAATATGGTATCTATATGTTCATTCATGCTTCTCCATGTTTTCAACTGTTCCACTAGAAATGTTTGTATGCAGTATAATCTATTTTAACATGATAACATGTTTATACCAGTGTTAATGCACTGTACCAGTATGATTGTACGCCTGCGAATGTATTCCTTTATTTGATATGCTTTTATGTAATGTGAACCAGTTCAACATGCTACTGTTTATAATTTTCTAATACTGCACTGTCAAAGATGACACTAATCTTTAATTGCATGTGTTAACTTAAATCGTATTCTGTAATATATTGTACCAATGGAGCTTTTCTCTACAAGCTTCTACCAAAAAGGGGTTCTACACCCAGTCACACTTCCCCAGTCAATAAATGAAAATAATTACATAAATAAATAACTGTAGGGAAGCCTTTGAGGTGTCACATGAAAACCCTAGGACTTTAATTATGGGGAAAGACTTAATAGATTGAGGATTCAGTACAGTAATTAATTAATGTTTGGCCAGGGGAAACATGGCAAGAACATAGATTAGAATCCAACAGGTAGATCCTTAGCTTTGCTTTATAGTATTATAGATTTAGGATTTGTCTTAGATTTTCTAAAAGTATTTTCCAGAATCTGGATACATGTGAAGAATACATGGCTTCACCATGTTTGTTGTTTGATTTATGCAGCAAAATACATGTAATTGCATATGAGAGATCTAAGTAGGGTGTACTGTAGCATTGCTGGCTTTGGAGTTTGGCATTTGTTTTGATGATAAGGTATACAGTAGAATTTTTATTTTGATTAGATTCAGCAGAAGATTGGAATGGTTCAGAAAAGCTTTGCTGAAGGAGTAGGATTGTTGTGTAATAGTTTGTACTGATGCCGTGTTTGGTGCAGAATTAATTAGAGTCACCTGTATATTGAACCTGCGATCCTTATCCAACTGCAGTATCGAGGCTGCTTATGAAGATATCAAAAAGATAAGACTTAAGATTGAGCCTTGGGGGACTCCAGTGGATCTAGGTAGGTATGATGAGTAGAATTTTCACCATCTGGCACATTGGTTCTATCTAAGAGACAGTTTCACACTAGCTTAGAGTGGAAGATGAGACACTAAGGGAAAGTAATGTTTGCAGAAGCATAGTACGGGAAACTGTGTCAAATGCTTTTGTTAGACCAATGAATATGGATGAGACTTAGAGCTGCCTTCATTCTTAAGTTGACTTATTGTACTGTGGAAGAAATAAGTCCTTGCAACAGTAATATGTAAAGGTCAAAAGCCATGTTGGATAGGAGCAAGTTGGTTATTATCTAGGAAGTCCTTTGACAGTTGGGAGTATATACATATTTCCAAGATTTTTGACAAGGGACAGAATATGGCTATGGGCAGACAGTGGGTCAACACCACTGCTTTTCTTCCTTTATGTAGTGGGATAATTTAAGTTTTTTCACATAGTTTAGGAAAATAAGATTCCAAAATGGACACATTGATTAGTATTGTTGTGATGTGCGCTATGACATCAGTAGTAGATTGTAAGTATTCAGCTGGAAGTTGGTCAGCTGCTAAGGTTGTAGGTTTTAGATGGAATAAGAGTTTTTGTAAATTTTTGTTGGCACTGATTGGACATAAATGTTGGTTTGCTATTTTGTACAACTTGAGGAGTATCTAGTGGGTCATCTGATTGATTATTTACTGCTGCAGATATTGCTTTGATGTAGCTGAAGTTTAATTTTTGAGTGATGTTTGGATATGTTTCCTTTTAGCTGTGTAGGTTTTCCAGGTTTTAGAAGTTAGTTAATGGCTGCCCAGGACTCTTTTGGGTTAGAAATGTTATAGTACTTTGGAGTTGGGTAAAGAATTTTTTTTTGTCAATAAAAAAGGTTGATGATGTGGTGACTGATATAACTCCTTAGGGGAGGAGAGATGCAGAGTAATGTGTACAAATATACAGATCATGAAGTTGTACAAGTCTAGCAGGTGAGTAAAAAGTTGAGGGGAAGTTCTGTAGTTTCTGGTTGGCATATGAGAACAGAGGGAATGATAAGTTATAATGAACAGTAAGTCATATTAATGAGGATCAAGGTATGCAAACAGGGAGTGAGATGCAAAGCCATGGGCGTTGGGGATTATTAAAGATGAAGGCGTGATGGGTTATAACAAAAAGCAGGCTATGGGTATAAGATAATAGTGCAGTGTGAGAGATAAATGATGATATGCATCCTCACACAATGATGAAATGTTTTTGGAGTGCGATATGTGAAAAGAAGGAGGAAAAATTAGCAGAAATGAGTTTGGAGTGAAATATATGTGAGCAAAAAGGGTAATGTTAAATGGTATGGGGAGGTATTAGAATGTGAAGGAGTGAAAAGTAAAGCATGGTACAGTAGTCAGGGTGATCAATACTACCAGTAACCTTGTCTTGCAGAAAGTGACATGGAAAGGTAGAGGAATATGGATGGGGAATGACAGAGATGCTGACATTGGAGATATGCAGTCACAAGTCTTGCCAGTGCTACAGTTAGATAAGAGAAACGGAGATATATAAGAAGAAGAATATTAAGGAAATAAAGCAGAGGACATGAGGCACATCAGATTTATTACTCTCATCCTGCATTAAAAAGAGTACTTTAAAGTGTCCTATCAGCCTTTTGCATTTACCTTATACACCATAGGTGCTGCCTCTTGTGCCATGTTACATTTTCATCCTAGTTATTGCTTTTATATGTGTTCATGTTATAAATAAAAACCTTTATTAAATACTATTTTTCCGATGTAACATTGACTAAAGTTCAGGGAACCGACCCTCAGTGTTGTCAATGTAGGGATAGTGTATGGTTCTGCTCATAAGCTATAATAAATGTATCACTGCACGTGCACGGGCCCCCATCCCTTAAGATCTATGGATGCACCCTCATGGCATCACTTAGGGGTACATAGAATTATGTGGTCTGTACTTCTTAAAAAGTTTACAAAGCTTATGTATTAAGAAACTTTTCACATAATATTTCTATAATGGTATGGAAAATGTATCATGGCACTTAAGTTACAAAGTGCTGCAGTGCATACGTTAAATGTAATGGAAACTTTAACACAGAGGAATCTTGAGGGGAATGAAAGAGAAACAAAAGAGTTATAACACTGGGAAAAAATTGTCATTAGATTGCCTGGTGCTGCAGGAGGAGGTATCTTTGTGAAATGGATATAAAGAGGTACAAGGTTGGACAAATAGCTGCCAGCATGTTGTTCGGGCCAGTAGGATGTATAGAAGAGACATTAAAAAAAATCACAGTGTTGGGGTGTAGAGCTGCCTACCAGTAAAGTCTATAATGGATCTCCTGCAATCATTATGTATCCTTTTACAAATTCTATATTTTTCAACCATGCCTTGCACTTGTGCTAGAGTAATTCAGAGTAAAAGTTACTGTGGTGAAGGTAACCACTTGATTTTATCTGCTAGTCCAGCTATACCTCCACCTGAGCTGCTTTCTAATGTATGTAGGACATAAAATCAATGACTGAAGGAAGTCACCAAAATTATGAAACCACAAACCTCTCAACTGTTGCTTATTTTCAGGGATGTCCCTGAGTTTGACTCAAATTTTAGTCTGCCCTTCTAAATCCCCAGTAAAACTGGTGACACTTGGAGAAAAGGTAGTGAATTATACTTAATAAATAATGACAATAATTAAGAGTTATAGACTTCTTTTTCTTCAGAAAATGTATATTAATTCACATTCTCTTATTCTGCTAAAGTCTCATGTTAATAGTACTAATATTTTAAAAGTGCCCATGATTGTCCTTGATTACTTCTGGATTTATCCCTGATTCTTTCTGCTGAGATTTGTCCCTGACTGCTTGAGAGCTATGACTACATTTAAACCAGAATTATGAGTATGAAGCAAGTGTGCTGAATCCCAAGTGCTGGAGCTTTGAATGTTCTTGTGAGCTAAAATGCTTCTGTTGCAGGTGCACTATATCTGATTTGATCTGGTTCACATAATGGAAGCAACATGCCTTTTAATGTGAATGTCATTCCATTTCTTTACTATTAGGCTAACTTAGTTTCATAATTAGCTTAATTGTATCTTAAGTAGTGAAGAAATAAATAAGGTTTCTGGTATTACTACTCATTCAACTGTTCATTTCATAAGTTTCCATATTTAGCCTTTTATACCCGATCTTAGTGTTGTCCAAGGAGCAAGATAGAGATGGACCCTGATGTTGAAGCACCAGAATAAGTCCTTACAGGATGGAGATGGCAACTCTAATATCCCTACATTGTAGTCCCAGAATAAGTCCTTACAGCATGGAGATGGTAACTCTAATATCCCTAAATTGTAGTCCCAGAATAAGTCCTTACAGGATGGAGATGGCAACTCTAATATCCCTACATTGTAGTCCCAGAATAAGGCCTTACAGCATGGAGATGGCAACTCTAATATCCCTACATTGTAGCAACAGAATAAGTCCAAACAGGATGGAGATGGCAACTCTAATATCCCTACATTGTAGTCCCAGAATAAGTCCTTACAGGATGGAGATGGCAACTCTAATATCCCTACATTGTAGTCCCAGTCTAAGTCCATACAGAATGGAGTTCGGTAACTCTAATATCCCTATGTCCTAGTCCCAGAATAAGTCCTTACAGGATGGATATGGCAACTCTAATATCCCTACATTGTAGTCCCAGAATAAGTCCTTACAGGATGGAGATGGCAACTCTAATATCCCTTCATTGTAGTCCCAGAATAAGTCCTTACACGATAGAGATGGCAACTCTAATATCCCTACATTGTAGTCCCAGAACTAGTCCTTACAGGATGGAGATGGCAACTCTAATATCCCTACATTGTAGTCCCAGAATAAGTCCTTACAGCATGGAGATGGCAACTCTAATATCCCTACATTGTAGTCCCAGTCTAAGTCCTTACAGAATGGAGTTCGGTAACTCTAATATCCCTACATTGTAGCCCCAGAATAAGTCCTTACAGAATGGAGTTCGGTAACTCTAATATCCCTATGTCCTAGTCCCAGAATAAGTCCTTACAGGATGGAGATGGCAACTCTAATATCCCTAAATTGTAGTCCCAGAATAAGTCCTTACAGCATGGAGATGGCAACTCTAATATCCCTACATTGTAGTCCCAGAATAAGTCCTTACAGCATGGAGATGGAAACTCTAATATCCCTACATTGTAGTCCCAGAATAAGTCCTTACAGGATGGAGATGGCAACTCTAATATCCCTACATTGTAGTCCCAGAATAAGTCCTTACAGGATGGAGATGGCAACTCTAATATCCCTAAATTGTAGTCCCAGAATAAGTCCTTACAGGATGGAGATGGCAACTCTAATATCCCTACATTGTAGTCCCAGAATAAGTCCTTACAGGATGGAGATGGCAACTCTAATATCCCTACATTGTAGTCCCAGAATAAGTCCTTACAGGATGGAGATGGCAACTCTAATATCCCTACATTGTAGTCCCAGTCTAAGTCCTTACAGAATGGAGTTCGGTAACTCTAATATCCCTATGTCCTAGTCCCAGAATAAGTCCTTACAGGATGGAGATGGAAACTCTAATATCCCTACATTGTAGTCCCAGAATAAGTCCTTACAGCATGGAGATGGCAACTCTAATATCCCTACATTGTAGTCCCAGAATAAGTCCTTACAGGATGGAGATGGCAACTCTAATATCCCTACATTGTAGTCCCAGAATAAGTCCTTACAGGATGGAGATGGCAACTCTAATATCCCTACATTGTAGTCCCAGAATAAGTCCTTACAGGATGGAGATGGCAACTCTAATATCCCTACATTGTAGTCCCAGAATAAGTCCTTACAGGATGGAGATGGCAACTCTAATATCCCTACATTGTAGTCCCAGTCTAAGTCCTTACAGAATGGAGTTCGGTAACTCTAATATCCCTATGTCCTAGTCCCAGAATAAGTCCTTACAGGATGGAGATGGAAACTCTAATATCCCTACATTGTAGTCCCAGAATAAGTCCTTACAGCATGGAGATGGCAACTCTAATATCCCTACATTGTAGTCCCAGAATAAGTCCTTACAGGATGGAGATGGCAACTCTAATATCCCTACATTGTAGTCCCAGTCTAAGTCCTTACAGAATGGAGTTCGGTAACTCTAATATCCCTATGTCTTAGTCCCAGAATAAGTCCTTACAGGATAGAGATGGAAACTCTAATATCCCTACATTGTAGTCCCAGAATAAGTCCTTACAGCATGGAGATGGCAACTCTAATATCCCTACATTGTAGTCCCAGAATAAGTCCTTACAGGATGGAGATGGCAACTCTAATATCCCTACATTGTAGTCCCAGAATAAGTCCTTACAGGATGGAGATGGCAACTCTAATATCCCTACATTGTAGTCCCAGAATAAGTCCTTACAGGATGGAGATGGCAACTCTAATATCCCTACATTGTAGTCCCAGAATAAGTCCTTACAGGATGGAGATGGCAACTCTAATATCCCTACATTGTAGTCCCAGTCTAAGTCCTTACAGAATGGAGTTAGGTAACTCTAAAATCCCTATGTCCTAGTCCCAGAATAAGTCCTTACAGGATAGAGATGGAAACTCTAATATCCCTACATTGTAGTCCCAGAATAAGTCCTTACAGCATGGAGATGGCAACTCTAATATCCCTACATTGTAGTCCCAGAATAAGTCCTTACAGGATGGAGATGGCAACTCTAATATCCCTACATTGTAGTCCCAGTCTAATTCCTTACAGAATGGAGTTTGGTAACTCTAATATCCCTATGTCTTAGTCCCAGAATAAGTCCTTACAGGATGGAGATGGAAACTCTAATATCCCTACATTGTAGTCCCAGAATAAGTCCTTACAGCATGGAGATGGCAACTCTAATATCCCTACATTGTAGTCCCAGAATAAGTCCTTACAGGATGGAGATGGAAACTCTAATATCCCTACATTGTAGTCCCAGAATAAGTCCTTACAGGATGGAGATGGCAACTCTAATATCCCTACATTGTAGTCCCAGAATAAGTCCTTACAGGATGGAGATGGCAACTCTAATATCCCTACATTGTAGTCCCAGTCTAATTCCTTAAAGAATGGAGTTCGGTATCTCTAATATCCCTATGTCTTAGTCCCAGAATAAGTCCTTACAGGATGGAGATGGCAACTCTAATATCCCTACATTGTAGTCCCAGTCTAAGTCCTTACACAATGGAGTTCGGTAACTCTAATATCCCTATGTCCTAGTCCCAGAATAAGTCCTTACAGGATGGAGATGGAAACTCTAATATCCCTACATTGTAGTCCCAGAATAAGTCCTTACAGCATGGAGATGGCAACTCTAATATCCCTACATTGTAGTCCCAGAATAAGTCCTTACAGGATGGAGATGGCAACTCTAATATCCCTACATTGTAGTCCCAGTCTAATTCCTTACAGAATGGAGTTCGGTAACTCTAATATCCCTATGTCTTAGTCCCAGAATAAGTCCTTACAGGATGGAGATGGAAACTCTAATATCCCTACATTGTAGTCCCAGAATAAGTCCTTACAGCATGGAGATGGCAACTCTAATATCCCTACATTGTAGTCCCAGAATAAGTCCTTACAGAATGGAGATGGAAACTCTAATATCCCTACATTGTAGTCCCAGAATAAGTCCTTACAGGATGGAGATGGCAACTCTAATATCCCTACATTGTAGTCCCAGTCTAATTCCTTACAGAATGGAGTTCGGTAACTCTAATATCCCTATGTCCTAGTCCCAGAATAAGTCCTTACAGGATGGAGATGGAAACTCTAATATCCCTACATTGTAGTCCCAGAATAAGTCCTTACAGGATGGAGATGGCAACTCTAATATCCCTACATTGTAGTCCCAGAATAAGTCCTTACAGCATGGAGATGGCAACTCTAATATCCCTACATTGTAGTCCCAGAATAAGTCCTTACAGGATGGAGATGGCAACTCTAATATCCCTACATTGTAGTCCCAGTCTAAGTCCTTACAGAATGGAGTTCGGTAACTCTAATATCCCTATGTCCTAGTCCCAGAATAAGTCCTTACAGGATGGAGATGGCAACTCTAATATCCCTACATTGTAGTCCCAGAATAAGTCCTTACAGGATGGAGATGGCAACTCTAATATCCCTACATTGTAGTCCCAGTCTAAGTCCTTACACAATGGAGTTCGGTAACTCTAATATCCCTATGTCCTAGTCCCAGAATAAGTCCTTACAGGATGGAGATGGAAACTCTAATATCCCTACATTGTAGTCCCAGAATAAGTCCTTACAGCATGGAGATAGCAACTCTAATATCCCTACATTGTAGTCCCAGAATAAGCCCTTACAGGATGGAGATAGCAACTCTAATATCCCTACATTGTAGTCCCAGTCTAATTCCTTACAGAATGGAGTTCGGTAACTCTAATATCCCTATGTCCTAGTCCCAGAATAAGTCCTTACAGGATGGAGATGGAAACTCTAATATCCCTACATTGTAGTCCCAGAATAAGTCCTTACAGCATGGAGATGACAACTCTAATATCCCTATATTGTAGTCCCAGAATAAGTCCTTACAGGATGGATATGGCAACTCTAATATCCCTACATTGTAGTCCCAGAATAAGTCCTTACAGCATGGAGATGGAAACTCTAATATCCCTACATTGTAGTCCCAGTCTAAGTCCTTACAGAATGGAGTTTGGTAACTTTAATATCCCTATGTCCTAGTCCCAGAATAAGTCCTTACAGGATGGAGGTGGAAACTCTAACGTTCCTGTGTTGTAGCCCCAGCCTATGTCCTTACAGGATGGAGATGGAAACTCTAATTTCCCTAAATTGTAGTCCCAGCCTAAGTACTTACAGGAAGGACATGGAAATCCTAATATCGCTATGTGGTAGACCCAGAATAAGTCCTTACAGGATGGAGATGAAAACTCTAATATTCCTATGTTGTAGTCTAAGAATAAGTCCTTATTGGATGGAAATGGAAACTCTAATGTCCCTATTTTGTCATCCCAGAGTAAGTCCATACAGGATGGAGATAGAAACTCTAATATCTCTATGCTGTAGTCCCAGAATAAGTTCTTACACTGCATTCCCAGTATTATAAACTATTAGAATAGGCCTAAAAACATTATTATTGGTTTTGTGTGTAGGAAATATATGTTAAGAGATTCCACAGAAATAATGGTGTTCTTAATGTTATTCATTACTTGTTTCTACCACATGTTCTGTGCAGTAATGGTTTATTCTTTGTTTTCATATTACAGTAATGCCACTTAAAGTGATAAGAAATGAGTACTGTTAATCATTAAGATAAAGTTTACTTTTCTGATAATATGTGCAGTGTTGTGCTTAAATAAAATGGCATTAAAAGAAAACATATGGTAAAATATCTAAAGCAGAAATTAAAACACAAACTGCCTTTTTTAGGTTTTAGGCAATGCTAAACTTACAAAAATAGCAACACAGCAAAATCAGCTAAACTGAAACTCAAGGATTTACTGCTCTGTGTCAGGACCCCAAATAAAAAACTACACTCTCTCCAAGCACTCCTTACACTCAGGCATATAGACATCTGTGCAGTTACTGGGACATGGTTTAAAGAGGCAGACAGTACCCTTACCAGGACATGGTTTAAAGAGGCAGACAGTACCCTGGCAATGCAAAGTTTCAGTGCCTGCCACACTTTTAGACCAGTAGCTGCACAGACAAAGGCTAAAGGTGGAGGTGTCTCAGTATACATCAATAACAAGCATATCTCTAGGGTGGTCAGACAGGATAACGTGCTGGAGTTCCTCAAAATGTAAATCACTATAGACAACATCCCTTATCATATCCTGGTTGCTAGCCAGCTATAGGTCACCCACTATGCCCCAAGAAACTCAGAATGCTTATTTGGACCTACTGGAGACACTTAGCATCCAACCTAACACCCTATTCATGGGATAATTTATTTACCCCTCTTTAGAGTAGAAATCCTACACAGCTTCAAATCTACAGGTGCAGAGGTTCCTGGACTTTGTAAATAAAAACACCCTTAACCAAATAGTGAATGCACCCACTAGAGGTTCCAACATATTAGACCTTGTCCACAAATATGGGATAACACTGACCCCCCCCCCCCCCCCACAGTGTCTCTTCCCCCCTGGTAAGGTCCAACCATAAAGCTGTCTCCTTTAAACTCAGAATTACCTCTGTAATCCCATTAAAAGTAATAACAGCTAGGAAACTATTCCAAGGCAAATTACCTTTTATTAAGTCTTGGTTTGTCAAAATGTGAGGCCCCTCCAAACCTCAATAACACACCAGCCTGTGCTGAATTGCTCTCAGAAACTCTGCATAACCATGTCAACAGTTGCACAGAGGATGATATACCTATCAGAAGTAAGCCAAGACTAGCCCTAGAAACAAACCACCCTGGTGGCATCTGAAATTAAATAGGATATACAACAAAAGGAAAAAAAATATGGCAAAAATCAGGAAGGGTAATTCCTATAGAGATAAAAACTCTGTCATCAAACTAGCTAGGCAACTAAGTAGGCTAATTAGTTTAAGCGAAGCCTACTTTTAGGTTAATATACCTTTGCAGGTAAAAGATAATCACGAGGCTTTCTACAGTTATATCAGAAACCTCAAAAGCAGCACACAGCAATGTGCTGAACTGGTGGTTAATGGTGCCAAATTCACAAAGCCTGGTGATCTAGCAAACCTGTTAGCAGACAAATTCATTTCCAAGTTTACATCCTCTCACCTCCAACCATACCCCAAAAATACCCTCAAACATAACCCCTCCAACTATAACTAGGGACTATGTACTGGCTGCACTCACTAAAGGCAAGAATACAGTCTCAATGGGCCCTGATAACATCCTAGAATGCCTCCTGAATAGTCTAAAATACCACTTATCAGGACCCCTGGAGTTGTTATTTAACAACAGTCTTAAAACAGACTTTGTGCCATGAGAATGGAGGACTGTGACAGTCATCCTCCTTCATAAGGTAGGACCTTCAACAGATCCTGGAAACTACAGACCCATTAGTCTGACTTGTCTTATTTGCAAAGCATTGGAAAGAATTATCATGGAAGTTATAAAAAATCATATAGGAGACCTGCAGACACTGGATCCATCCTAGTTTGGCTTTGTCATAGGAAGGCCATGCTTACTGAATTTGGTGAAATTCTTTGAAAAGGACACTAGGGCAATGGATGAGGGAAAAATGGTGCATACTACCTACCCGGAGCTGGCTAAAGCATTTGATTCACTACCCCACTCAGGCATCATCAACAAACCTATGGAACTGATAGGACCCAGGATGTAAAAATCAGTGAGGCCACCTCCACAAAGAAACCAATTACCAGTAGTGTCCTCCAGGGGTCTGTGCTTGGCTCACTACTTTTTGGTATCTACTTCTTGGATGCCAAAAACAATTTTCAAAGGCCTCTGACTAACCAAGTTCTCAGGTGATTGCAAACTGGGAGCAGTTATCAAATCCACCCAAGACGAATACACCCTTCAGGAAGGTCTAACACGGGCAAAGGCTTAGTGCCAAAGCCATGGCTTTAAACTCAGCACCAAGACATGCATTATGTACGTTTTGGGAATTCTGCCACTCTATGTAATTACATCATCAAGAAAACAATCCTAAAAGTTAATTCACTAATCAGGGATCAGGGAACTTAAGCAGATAGTAACCCAGTCTTCAACTAATATGTGTCCAGGATGGTAAGATCAACTTAAAATCAATGGCATGGCATCTAGTGCTGGAGAGGTCATACCATTGTGCTTGGCCCTCATCAGACCTATCACAGAGTATAATGCCCCCTTTGGTATGTACCTGACCAGACACATGCAGCAACTGGAATGTTCACAAAGGTTCCTTACAGAAAGACTAGCAAATAAACACAATGTCCTATACTGATCGCCTCAAAACCCTATGTCTTTAGTCAGCATAATACAGACTTCTGAGAGGTGATCTCTGCCCGACATACAAGGCATCCCTAAACCCTATTTTGATGAACCTTCTGCACATCTGCAAAGCAAACAGCATCACTATTACTAAATTAAAGACCTATATTTTGTTTACGACATAAATAGCATATGTTGAAAAGACAGATGTGTTTCTCAGAGAATTCCCATTCTCTGGAAAAGGCTCTTCATCAGTGTGAATCAGACTTCCTCCCTATTCCTATTTAAACACAACTTGGACCAAAGGATAGGTAATTGGAAGTTCACCAGTGGTCTGGAGCCTATGTCTGTGATGGACAGATGCAGTCAAGTACTTCCTATATAAATCAAATTATGGATCACATTTGGGTTGTACGGCAAGGTTTATAAGAGCTCTAGTGGTCATTAGCCTAGTATATGTCTATGAACCTATGAATCTATAAAATACTAGCATTAACTTAAGTGTTATATTACATATTCTACTTAAAGGCAATTGCATTAACAGAAAACATATGCCTGAACAGCAATTACACAAACTAAAATATACTTTGTGAAAACTTTTATAACTTGACATTCATTTAATAGTGACAACTTTTTAAAAGTTCACAGATGACTAAAAACTAGGAGTCATAGTCGAGTCCCCAAATGATGTGGGCATCCTACAGAAGGGCCTCACTGAGACAGATGCCTGGTGTCAGAGCCATGGTCTCAAGCTTAATGCCAAAAAGTGCATTGTCATCCCCTTTGGAAAAAACTCTGTATCCATGAACTACCACATAGGCAACAGTCTACTTAATGCCGAATGTGTGATAAGAGACCTTGGGACCCAGGTGGACAGTAGTCTCTCCTTTGATAATCACATCGCCACAGTAGTCAGAAAATCCTTCTGCATGGCACAGGACACTCATTAGACCCATTATACAGTACAATGCCCCTTTTGGAATGTACCTCACAAGACATCTGCAGCAGCTGAAAAGACCACAGAAGCACCTCACAAAGAGGATTACTGGCCTCAAACAGATGTCCTACACTGACTGTCTCAAAAAACTCCAATTTTACTCTGTAGCATATCGCCTACTCCGAGGTGATCTCTGTCTAACATATAAAGCTATGTCAAACCCAGAGCTGATGGACATGCTACACCTAAAGAAATCCCAATCCCTCCGAGCTACACGAGACCTAAACCTTGTCACCATAGTAAACAGGACATGCTGGAGGGATAGATTCTTGTCCCAGAGACTTCCCATACTCTGGAACAAGCTAACCATCTATGTCAAGCAAAGTTCCTCATTAGCACTCTTCATGAAAAATCTTAATGAGTGGTTGGGAAATAGGAAATACACCCCGGGGATCATTTCTGTGGCTCTTCTCGACAGGGGCACAGGAAAATAACTTTCTTGGGTGGTGTAAGCCAGGGCACCTTGTTGGCTAGGCTTACTTAGGCCCTTGGGCCAATAGCCTAGTACCTACCTATGAACCTAAAAATTGAATATTTCAAGCCAGTCTATACAACACATCTGAAATTCAACAACAATTCCAAGATTTCCTCCATGCATTTCCACATTTATTTCTTGCTGCTGCATTTTATTCTGGTATCTGTAGAATGTTTTGTGATGCTGTATACAAAAAGCTGTAATTGCTATAATGTATGCAAGGTAAAGAACTGAACAAATAGGTTCACAGGTAGTTATTAGGCATGCAGTCCAGAAGACCATTATAAGAGCCTAGCCCAAATTCCTAATTGACCCGAAGCACGATCACATTAAATGGCTTCCTTAAGGTCACACAGTAGGCAAATTACAGTGGAAATATTCAAGCAATGTTCCCTTGGCTCAAGATGAAGCACATTAGCAAGTCTGAGCTTTTGTCTTCTGTGTTTGTTGCCAATCTATTACGCATAACAGAAGTTTGGAAAAACTTACTGCACTGTCTTTTTAGTTTGCCGCAAAGATTAAGACTGTATGGTCCAATAAAAGCTTGCATTAGAAATGAGTACCATAAAAGATAGGATGTGCAGAATCTTGCATGAATACTGAGAATTATGTTAATGATGTTATACTACAAACATTTTAAAAGAACATGCAACTTAGTGCATAAAATTGATGTCTAAGACCATGTGACATATAAAGCTAGCTGTATTTATCACATGCCAGGCTAGACTAAGCATGGCAGATCAGACAG
The DNA here is from genome assembly GCF_019279795.1 of Protopterus annectens. NCBI lineage: Eukaryota > Metazoa > Chordata > Ceratodontiformes > Protopteridae > Protopterus > Protopterus annectens. The sequence goes on along the minus strand of NC_056729.1, from coordinate 253,335,207 downwards.
TAAGATAGATTTTATCATGATGTAGTACAATCAATAGCACAAGCATGCAATGCACAGCTTGGTGATGTGGCCATATCTGTGCTTCAGCTAAGTGTCAAGAGATGGTCCTATAAAGTTACAGAGAGAAAATAGTATGCTGTTATACAAACATGCTGAAAGCTGTATTGCCAACAGGAGTATCAGGTGCTGCATGAAGCATGCTAAGCTTACAGTGGATACAAACCAACAACACATTTAATGGATTACTTGTTGAACAGTGTACAGAATTCATAATCACAACATTTTTTTACAGATCTGTTACTCAGATTTCATGTAGGTTAAGATATCACTGAATAGAATCAACACCTAAAGCATAAATTCCGGTGCAGCTAAATAACATCAGTGTCATTTCCTTACAATGGTGTTAAGCATATATGAGAAGTGTGAGCATGTAATGCAAAACAAAACCAAAAATGTTTGCAAAACCTTGTCTAAGAGCAAGATACAATGCACACTCTAAGGCCCATTTGGTAATCACCTTTATCACCACAGAAACCTTTTCTTACCTTAATTCCCAATACTGCAACAGCACATGAATGGTTTGAAAGTCTAAAAGGGTCAAATACAATTATACAAGATATGCAGTACATACATAATGAATCAATTTAAATATGCAACAAGCAGTAACAAATGTCATGTCTGGGGAAATTATTTCCACTGTTGTAATGCAATAAAACTCAAAACCAATTCAGATTTAAGAGTTCATTTCCTTGTTGACCAAGGATTTTTTTAGTCTGACCACTTTAGTACAAGTATGCATAATACAGAGGATTATGACTGGGTCTCCAATCGCATCTGCACTTTTGTCTGTTCAAGACATGTATGCCAAGAAATTCAATTCGATAGTAAAGCTCGAATAGCAAATCTTGGCACCCATGTCAAGAACACATAATAGTAGGTTAGGATCGGGGACCCGGTCATAATTCTTTGTCGTGCATGGAGATGTATCTGCTACATGAAATACTAATTACAGATGAAAAGAAACAAAAAGTGCAAAGTGTTTGCTAGCTTTTAAAGTTGTAAAGCATTTTGTGAGCACTTACAAACAAACAGCAGCACATGTCTTATGTCAAGGAAAGATTTTTATAGAAACTCTTGGGTATGGATTATTGACATAGACAGCAGACAAAAACAAAGCCATTTTAAATTCTGCTACTGTTTTCTGGCTTAAACTGGCAGGTCTTAGTGCCTAACAAAATACCCAATCTTAACAGCACTTGGGGGGGGGGGTGCTTAACAGTTGTTAAGATTGGATTTTATGCTGCAGAAGTGCTTAACTATTTTATTTTTTTCCTGATGTCAGAACATAATAATGGCACTTATACATTTAATTATAGTTACTCATATTGAAGTCTTTATTTATGTACTATATGTTTTTATGCTTATTTATTAATAAGAAAATGATGTGATCCTGTCAGTACCTTTTCAGCAATGACAAAGACCCCAAAAAGGACTATACAAATACCTTAATGATTAACGGGTAAGGGATTTCAATAATAATCTCAACTGAGTTCATTTACACATTTGCCTGTGCTATATGTTTTTGACTTTGTTGTGTTCTTGTTTAATTTTGTGTTATGTTAGTCTCTATAATTGTTATATTAGACTTTGCATTTGTATTACTCTGGAAATGTTGACATAATCAGTTGTTTATGTTATTCTATTTATACAAATCAATTTTAAATGAACCATAAAAAAAGAATAGATAATTGCAATGTGCAATATCTAACTATTTATCTTTCTCTTTATACAGATATACACGCACACACACACACACACACACACACACACACACACACACACACACACACACACACACACACACACACACACACACACACATACATTTTAGTTAGTCAGACAACATGATTTGGTATATGGGAACAAGCAGGACCTTCTGGACAAAGCTCACACAGGCAACACAGATAAGAGGGATATGCAAATTGTATACAGACTCCACTCCGAATGTACATTTTTTTTGTAATTTTCCATTGATTTTCAGTCATATTGATTTATGATTAAAGACAATTTTGTGCAAAATAAAGCAGAAGTTGCTTGCACTACTTCATTAAGAACACAAGACTTTGCATACCCTTCATTAATTAAATCCCAACAGTATTCTTCACATTTCATACTGGAAGTATTACATAACTGCATGAAAAATGTTTACTCCAAATTAAGTGTATGAGCAAATTAGATTGTTATGATAACATTGCCTCAAGGCAAGAGATTACTTTCCAGAAAAAAAAAAATGTAACTCAAAAATGTTACGATAACTTTGTGTACGTTAGCTCAATAGTAATATGTAAATAAGCTTCCCATCCTTATTGTGCCACTGCATTGGCAGGCAAATCAAGATAGTCACTAAACTAGGAACTTATATCACCTAAGCTTGTCCCATAACAGGTTTAAAGAGATGAATGTTAACCATGTATGTGTGTGACATGAAAGTTCAGAAAATTAATTTTTAATTCTATAACCATAATTGCATTGATAACAGCAGTTAGACATATATATGATAATATGTGCTTTCTCAATCCACCTGCTAGACATATTGTTATGTATAATTATTTTTACATTGTTAATTGTTATCTAAATTACAGTTGAACAGCATTAATGGCCATTGACTTACATCTGTTGCCACAGATAAAGCTAGGTAGCAGACGTAATCTTTACACTCATTACTGGGTGAGTGCGGACTACAGTGCAATGCCACTTAACATGTTTGTACAATGGAAAGCAGAAGATGTAACAATGTATCTTTTCTGAAACTGAAAATGTCTGTGGCATTATGCCATGTTTGCACAGAGGTAAGGAATGCACAAAGGCAAACCTCAACATGTATTATTCTTACAAAAAGTGCTTATTAGTTTTCATCATTAAAAGATAAATGTGGGACTTGAACCATGTTCTACATATCCTATGTACTGTATGCTTTATCATTTTTACCAGGTGTGCTACACACACAGACTTGAGTCACAGCTCCATTTTATGCTATCATTATCATAGAAGCAACTTCCATTAATTTTAAACTATTTATATGTTTCACCATATTTGAACTAAGTTGCACACCATGCAAATATTAATATTTTTAAAAAAGGAAACCAACAATATTACAAAATACATTTTTACACACCTTACAGATTTTTAAACAACTGGATTTGAACTATCATACTACCAAACATCGGAGTTCCTCTGTGGCGACCCTAAGCCGGGATAAGGCGAAAGACGCAACAACAACAACTAATGAACCTACAAAACACACTAGGAGTGTCTTATTTCTCTTTGCCACAGAAACAACTTTGCAGCAGGAATGTAAATCATTGTGCAGACAAGCAATCCCATTCCTCCACAGTATTAACAAAACCTATGCACATGTACACTGTCATTTGTTTATACGTGTGGCTTACATATTTAGTGCAATGAATGATCACACAACCATTTATCACTGTTGTTTGCACTAATAAGGCTCTGTCTTCTCTTTTTATTGTGTTCATTCATTTCTTATTTGTGCTGTACTCTTAGATATGCAGTCTATAGTGCATTTTGTATCATTGTCCTTTAAATGTATGGTAAAATTCCATGACAGTGAAAATCAGTTTTAAGCAAAGGCAAGAGTTTGGCTAATAGTATACACAAATGAGAAATATATGCTGCTCACTTCCATTTAAAAGCCCGATAAAGTTACATCTGCATTTTATTACTGCAGCCTGGGTGACACACCCGCTGTAGATAAGGTAGTCTGAATTGCTGTTGTGTCTTCTCCCTCCCACTAATCATTCACAGTTGCAATCCATGAGCAACTAATACTGAGGTAGTGCCTACAGTATGTTTACACTTGCCGCACAAAGCCAAGTTTGCCATTCAGCAATTCTAATGAATTCACACCTCATTTACATATTCACTGTGCTTGGAGGCCTGAATCTACACTATAAAAAGGTAATGGTGTACCTAGGGAACTTGAAGGTGGGAAGGTGTGTGTATTTGGAGAACACAGAAGATTGCTATTCCTTTTGATTTATCTGCAGAGAAGGCTTCTGATCTTGTTAAGCTATGATTGTATCTTTCAAGTACATTCTAGATCTGTTCACATGTTACAAAGAAAATTTTTATATATTGCATTAGAACATGGAACTTTTATCTGTATGCACTTCTTTTAGTTCATTGTTTGCATATGCATTTTTGGCAGGCATTTACATTTTCAGATAGCTTATTAACTTTCATCACAAGCATTATTGTTAAAATTGGTTATCTTACAATCTTCTATGGTATTTCAGGGAAACGTAATACGATATATTGTCAATGGCATGGGGGTGTTATGTTTCTGTGATGGCCCATAGCTACCTCCAGGGGAGTGCTGGGCACAGTGAGATGTGACTGGCAAACATATAAAATTTACTTTTCTGTTGTAAATGTCTACACATTGTGAGAAGTGTGTTGAAAGCATATATAACAATTGAGTTATGTAGTATTTCTTGGTTTGTTGGTTTGTACACACTTTAGTTTGTTTGTTGCTTTGGCAGTGGGGAAACCAAGTACCATTTGTGTGTTGCCACAACAAAAATTCAAGAGGTTTTGTCTTGAAAATGTGTAGTCATTCCATTATTTCTCTGGGAAACAATATATTAGTAAGGTGGTATTCCTTGTTTTGGACCAAACATTGTTTTGTGCGTGAGTGTGATATGGTACAACCACATAACCTTCAATTTAATAACTAAAGTATGTCTCCATTGCTTAATGCTGAATATATACATGTGTATTTAAGCAGGAATTTATTTATGTGAGATTTATGTGTTGTATCCTTCTGGATTATGACATCCAAGCATACAAATCCATGTAAACCCCCCTTTCAGCAACTCTGAAAATGATGTAATAGTGCAGGCGCCACTGGACCTTTCTGCTTGAGAGAGGATGTGGGGATATGGTTGACAGAATGCAGATTTGGAACCAGATTGTCAATGATGCTAATGCTGTAAGGTGTTGCATCAGGACTTATGATCAGGTGTGTCACAGGGCAGCTGATATGACTTCATCAGTCCCAAGGAGAAAAGCTGCAGTTGTCTGTGAATGGCTGGCTATTAGGGGGCTGCTACCGAGCCATCCCTGACACCAAATAAGCTCAGTGTAAACTGCACACCAACATGTGATTGATGTCGATGCTGATGCATCTAGAAGAAAAGTATCTGTCAGGAGGAGCTTCCAGGTAAGCTTACATGTGGCAAGTTGTAAGATTTACTTGCATAGTAAAATATAGACAAATTTTACTAATAGTTTTTTTTTTTTCTTATGAACCTATTAATAGATTTAATGATACATTTTTGTTCATTACACATGGGCTATGGGGTGACATGTCACCCAAGTTTCAGTTTAAAGCAGTGTTAATGGACATATCGGCAAACATTGTGTATTCACTGTCCCAACTGTTATTGCAATTCTGATAATTGCATCCTTGCCTTGCTTCATTTCTTCCAGGACCATCTTCCCTACCAAGTGTGGAGTCATCCACTTATAAGCCAAATATTTTTCTTTGAATATTGATGGCCATTTGTCAGATATAGGCATTTATCTGTATGTGTGAGGTGGGTGTAATGAGTGTCTGTATTGCTGTACCATCTGTGATAGTGTGACCAAGTGTTAGTTTATTACCATAAAATAGTTTTAAATATTTATTGTAGCATTAATTTCCTTCCTGTGTTTATTGCTTGTTGTCACAAGTGATCCTGACAGTGGAAGTGTAGGACTCTTAGCACCTGATGTCAGAGTATCGGCAGACTCTGATGATGATGCTGACCAAACAGAAGTGCAGTCGGAGAGTGTAGAGGTTGAATCAGAAACTGAGGTTGACATTTGCCATCCCCTGTATTTCCCTCAGACACAGACAGCAGGCCTATGCATACCTATTCCACTGAGCCCTCAGATATTGGACAGGTGGAGGGTGACACACTTGATCAGAGTGATGTGGTCACTGCAGCGTTGGTGCTGGTTGATTCTGGCCATAGCCAAAGTGTGGGTGAGGTGCCACACAGGAGGGTTGTTAGGGGTACTCAGAGGAGGCCTGTTGCCCTGCCTCCACCTGATCTGGGAGTGTCTTTACGTGCCATTTTATACATGTTTAGAGCCATCATAACAGTGCAGGCACATTCCATTAGGGCCTCTGAGGAAATGCTTAGGGTTGTAGATGTGGCACAGGCTGACATGCGTGACTGCCTCTACCATGTGGCTGATTCAATGGATCGCCTGAATGACATAGTCAAGTGGACAGTGTCTGTGATGGAATATTTGCTGGGAAGGGGACAGCATCCATGTGGATGTAGGTCAGAGGCTTCATCTGATGTTAGCCAATGTGGCCATGCTCAATCACTCTACCGTATTAGCACTATTTCCACTACTCTGTCAGTGATTGAGGTATCCATACTCAGAAGTAGTAGGCCATTGGGTCGTGACCCTGGTCGTACTCCTGAACAGAGCTCATCTAGCAGACATCAGTCACATTCAGGTAGCAGCAGCGCATCTGAACATGGACATGGATGTGCCAATGCACCTCCTGCCAGAGATGATTCTCATGGTCTGGGGTGACAGCGATTAACTGTTACCTCTACCATGTATGGCTCACACCTGTCTGACATACCAGAATTTAGCAGTATCACAGAGCTTGGTTGTGTTCTTGCAGACACTCACACACATTTCATTTCGAGTGCCCATACAGACACACACACACATAACAGTTACATGGGTCATTCGTGAGACTTACAGCTCATTCTGTCTCAGTGATCATTTGATAATTTATCAAAATTTTTGTCTGACAATCTTTCTTACTCACTCTCTGTCACTACCTTTTGTGTCAGTATTGGCCTCCTACCACCCCAAACAACACTCTGCGCAAATGATGATAACTGTGCCATATCCTTGATTTTCTATGTTTTGTATTCAGGGATACATAAGTCTTTTGTCTGATGCCCAGGGTGTGTAGCTGACTGCGTTCTTAGTATATATGTATTTGTGATGATCTTTTGAAAATGTTAGTGCTTTTTTACAGGTTTTGTAATGTGTGCATCTCTGTTGCATGAGGCCTATTTGTTGATAGTGAACACAAGTATTGCTATAAGTCAGTGCTGTCACATATTGATGTCATTGCTGTAACACTCACACACCTTCTACTTAGTTACACTATCAAGTAACAGTATGCAAGTATCTGCCATTCGTGTTCTTAGCCATTTATTTTCCTGTTCTAGGTTCAACACTTACCTTGATAGCCTGGCAGTTACAAGTATTTTAATTCAGGGCTGACTCTGTGTGATGCTAGCAGTACACAGCCATTACATGGGTAAGTAAAGGTTGTGAGTATTGCTGGCATAAATTTTACTGTACGTATGTGCATAGGATGAAAGTTGTACCCCTTTAGGTGGTGAGCATGCGTGCTATCCATTGCCTCTTGGCCAGGGCAAGGGCATATTGTGCACACCTACATCTGTCTACACCTACAGCAGCTAGTGGTTCCCCCTCTGACTCCTCACCTGCATGTGGCTGTGATGACCTTGCCAGTGATGCTGGGATGTGTGCCCCATCTACTTCATTTTCCTGCTGAAGCTGTTTTCTGTGTTATTACATCAGTTTTTCTTGCCCCAGATGTCAGGTACCCCACAAATGGGGAGCAAATAAAATTAAAAACACAAAAAATATACCTCCAATCCCAAAAGCAAATACACCAAAAGGGCTTTTATGCATAGTGTAAGAAAGTAGAGGTATAGTCAGAGAAAAATAGGGGGCTGGAGGGAGTGTAACCAGGACTGCAACAGTGAATACACTCAAACATCTACATTTATGGTAAGTGTACACAACTGTACTATGTTCTTCGTGTTTCACTGTTGCAGTCATTACATTTGGGTAGATTCCCAAAGCTATGGTTGAGTGGAGGGAATTATACAGCATTAGGACCAGCTATAAGGCCCTGCAGGACAGCAGTGGCAATGCCAGCTCTGGATTTAGAGAAAACTGGTACATGGTAATGTTTGGTGAACGTATGAACTGAGCTCCAGGTAGCAGCTTCTAGAATGCCCATGGTAGGAACACCTCTGAGAAAGGCTGTAGAAGTAGATGCAGCCCTGGTGGAATGGGATCTGATCCCCTGGGGGATAGTTTTTCCATGGTGCATATAGCAGAAACGAATACACTGTCTTTTTCATTTGGAAATGGTTTGCTTTGAAATAGCCTTTCCCTCTGCCCCTGCAGCAAATGCCACAGCAGTTGTTCAGATTTTCTTTGAGATTTTGTCCTGTTTATGTAAAATCTAAGTTGCCTGTGTACATCCAATGAATGCAGAATCCGCTCCCCCTTGTTCTCTGGATTGGGAAAGAAAGTTGGCAAATGAATGGTCTGATTAAGAGCCACACTGGATACCACCTTAGGCATGAAGGATGGATTGGTCCTGAGTGATACCCTGTCCACATGAAAATTGATGGAAGGCTCCACTGCTATAAGAGCTTGTAATTCTGAATTCCTTCTAGCTGAAGTGACTGCTAAAAGGAAAGCTGTTTTCCAGTAGAGAAATTTTAAGTCTGCAGTAGCAGCTGGCTCAAAAGGAGGGAGAGTGAGCTTTTCCCAATACAAAATTGAGGTCCCAGGCAGGGGTTGAAGCTCTCCTCGGTGGTTTTAAGTTTTTGGCCCCTCTGAGATACTGCTTTAGCAGAGGATGAGAGAAGATGGGAGGTTCTGTGTTGTAATGATCTAAAATAGCTGAGGCATGGATTTTTATGGAAGAAAAGGACAGGCCCTTGTGAAGCATCTCAGTTAAGTATTGCAAAATCTGAGGAATGTTGGGCACTGCTGTGCTTATCCCTTGAGATTGATTCCAGGCACAGAGTATTTTCCATTTGTCAGCATAAGATTTTCTAGTACTAGGCCTTCTCGCCTCCAAAATTACATCCATCACAGGTTTGCTGAGGGATGCTAAGGGTGAATTTATGTGATTAGCCACACTGCAAGATTCAAAGTTTGGAGCTGAGTGTGTAGAATTTGGTTGTTCTGCTGAGACAGTAAGTAAGGTGTCTGAGGCAGGTGCCACGGTGAAAGGTGTGACACATTGCGCAGGAGTGGGTACCAGTGTTGGCGAGGCCAGCCTGGAGCAATCAAAATCATTTTTCATTTGTCCTGTTTGACTTTTAGTAGAACTTTGGGGAGCAGAGGCAGAGGGGGAAAGGCATAGACTGATAGGTTTTTCCAGCTGAAGGATAGAGCTTTTTTGTGATGAGTTCTTGTGCAAAATTTGTCCATCTGATAGTTCTGGGTTGAGGCAAAAAGATCTATGTCTGGGCTCCCCCATTTACGTGTCAACATGTTGAAAATCCATGGTTCCAGTTTCCATTTGTGTGGGTCCATGAGATTTCTGCTTAGTTCGTCTGCCAGAGTATTCAGCTTTCCTGGCAGGAATTGAGCTTGTAGTTGTACTTGATAGGTCAAGGTCGTGTTCCACAATGCCATGGCTAGCCTGCAAAGGGGGTAGGAGTGTGTACACCCCTGCTTTTTTATGTACCACATAACCGTGGTGTTGTCTGTCTTTATCAGTAATTGTCCTGGATGAAGGCAGTCCTTGAAGGCTGTCAGTGCATTCTGTACAGCTAGCATTTATTTTTTATTGATATGAAAGTGCATTTGATTTGGGCCCCATTTGCATAGATTTAGCTTTATCTTCCATCTTTTTTAAAACTTCTTCAGCCTTATTACCAAAGAGGCGGTCCTGTTGTAAAGGAACATCCAACAATTTTGCTTTAACATGATCAGGCAGATTTTGCTCTTTGAGCCAAGCATGCCTTCTTAGCACAGACCCAGTTACAGCAGCCCTGCAAGAGGCCTCCAAAGAATCAAAACCACATTGCAAAGTATGTTTTCCAACTTGTTCAGCTGAATGCAATACATCCTGTAAATCTTTGTTTTCCACACAGTCAGAAATTAACATAATTTTCTGTTTAAGCAGTCCCATGATATGCTGTTGATATTTTAGCATATAAAATTGACAGTTTAAAGCCCTTATTGCCAAGGTTGCAGAAGTGTAAACCTTCTTACCCCATCTATCCAGTGCCCTGGAATATCTATCAGAAGGGGTAGGATTTTTAGCAGTAGAAGCCTTAATGCCCTTGGGACCCTGAGAAAAGGTTTCAGGATCTGCAACAGGATTTTTGAAAAGGAATTTGTGGGAGTCAGGAACCCTGTAGAATCTGTCTGGCTTACAAGGAACTGGAGGCAGAGAATCAGGAGCTATACTAGATTCTGCAAAAACATCATTGACAATGTCTAGAACAGGAGGTATAGCCAAAAGGCCTATGCTGAGGAAAAAGAAGAAAATCCCTAAGTCTCTTTTTAGATTCAGAAAAATCCTGACTTTTCCAGTGGAAATGCTCCCTTAAGGTATGTAAAGTTTCCCCAAAAGAAAAACCCTCAGGGGGAGAAGCAGAAGGAATGAAATTTTCTGCATCAGAGTCCTCATAAGTAGGTATAGACAATTCCTGTTCATTAGAAGAGTCAGAAGAAACAGAATCCTGTTCAGAAGATTCATAATCAATGTCTTGCCTAGGCCTCTTAGAAGGGGGGGAGGTTGTCTATCCCTGATCAGAGTAATTAAATCTTCGGCCATTTTGATCATTTGTTTTTTAGGCATAGGGGCCTGCACATGTGGCCCAAGCGTCATTTTTTTAGGCATAGGTTGAGATTTTGGCCTTAGTTTTGAAGATGGTGTCGGTCTAATATACAAATCTGTAGACCTGAAAACACCCTCAGAAGTCGGTGCCTTTACAGCGGCTCAAGACCCATCCAAGGTAGAGACATCCGCGGTTTCCATAATTGAAGCATATCGCGGCATACTGGACTGGGAATGGGTCTCAGTAGAGGCCTGCAAATCATATGTAGCAGGTATCAGGGGATGTGAAAGTGCCTCACTGAGTACCGGCAAACTGGTGACTGGCATAGAAGAAGCGTCGTCGGCAGTTTTGGACCTCAACGGCCTGTCTCTGTCTTTTTTTTGCATTTTTTAGGTATTTCGGTAGTCGGATTGCTAACCAAAGACATTTCTGGATAATTAAAGCATGAGCCAAAATATTTAGAAGCAAAAATGTACTGACGTTTGATAGTGCGTTGATTAAATAAAGCACAAAACCAACAGCAAGGTACGTTGTGGTCAGGGCCTAGGCAAGGAATACAGTACAAATGAAAATCCTTATGAGGTATTTGCTTCCCACAAGTAATGCGATTATTAACTTTTACTGACATCGGTAAGGAGCAAGAAAAAGTTTCCCCAATGGGGTACTTAGCTTTTTAGTTGAAGACTTTGGATATGAAACTCGAAAACGAAAATTTCAGGAGTCGGCTGACCGGCACTTGCGAACTGCTTATGCTTCAGGCACCGCGCAGCAAGAAAGACTGATGTAATGGCATCTGCTGCATGTTTTATACCCCTGACGACCTGACGTAATAGAAGAAGGGGCAGAAACTGACACAGGACCCAAGACTTTGTTAATCAGGCCAACTGAGGGCAACCTGCCAGTAGATTACCCAAATGTAATGACTGCAACAGTGAATACACTCGAACATCTACATTTATGGTAAGTGTACACAACTGTACTTTCCCTACTGTGCTGTGCAACACTGTCATGCCTAAAAGTAATTAATTGGGCATTCAGTAGGTATAATGGTAAAATCAGAGACATTATCATAATGTAGTACAGAAGAGATCAGGTGCTCTGATAGCTTCTATTGGCTGGCACTGAGGGGAATGTCACTATGTGGGTGTTGGAAAGTGTGTATGTGGTAGCAGATTTGCCTTCATCTGCACCACATAATCTTACTAGTATGTTTTAGCATGATTTATTATTCATTTATTTTAGCAGTACCATATAAAGGAGGGTATTTTCCCTATCATACCTCTTGGCTGTCCAGATTTTCTAAGAATGTCCATATTTTTGCCTCCATATTTTTGCCTCATTTTTGTTCTGTTCCTCATAAAATGTATAGATTTCTGACAAATCATTGAGTACTAAAGTCACTAAATAATGGCAGACATATGAGTTACAAAGTTCATGTCCTTCAGAAAATGGCATACTAATGGAAGATTTATTATTTTATGACCTTTCCCCATTTGCAAGAGTAATATTTAAAATCTATACCTGATTTGGGCCATTTGTCCCCCCATTATTTTTGGTCTTGTCCAGAATTCTTGTTCTAAGAGACTGAGAGCTATGCTAATCCTGTGTTGGTGTAATGCTAAGCTCTGGAAACCAAGAAACATAGGATCATAGGAGGTTATTACGCTGATGGCCCTGGGGCCCTTACATGCCTAGCCAAGAGTTTATCCCCAAAATAGAAACCTCAGTCAGCACCTGTCACCCCTGTCTATGAGGGAAAATTGGTGAAACCCCTGGGACAAATTTGTGGTTTCCTATCCATTCATCAAGGCTGCTCTACAACTGCAGAAAAGGGAGATTCAAATGGTCAGAGACAATGGTATGCACATGATTTTGGTTCTGAAACTTGTGAAGGTGGGACTAGCTAGTACTTCACAGGTATAATGTATATGAATTCCGCATAATCCTGAGGGTTCCTATTTGCATTTGTAAACTCTGTCTGGACTCCTATGGTTAAACAGTGGGATAAGACTGTGTAAGGGTCTTAACCTATGCACACTATTGTCTATATATTGCACAGGACTTTGGTACACCATCTAGTGGCATAACAGTCATACTCCATGATGCACAATGTTTACTTATAGTACCCCCTAAAAATTAGAAAGCATGTGTAGTGACATAATATAGCAATAACCCACGCCTGGGTGTGGGTAATGTCGCCCTCGTGGCCAAACAAAGCCAACCGTGGGTAAATCCAGCATTACCCCCACCCAGAAGTGGGTTATTGCTATTATACAATGACATTATTTAAGAAAAAAAATAATTACTTTTCTTAAATAATGGCATTGTATAATGCCTCCTTGTTGCCCTTCCGCAGCTGTCTGGTATTCTGCGGCAGTTCTGATGTACTGCGCGTACGTATGCCTATACAGTACATCAGAGCTGTGGGCAAAAGCAACGGAGAAAGCAAGATCTCCATTGCTTTTTACTGTTTTGCTATGTTAAATGGGTTTAATATAGTGAGACAGCTTTATAAAAAGCAACGGAGAAAGCAAGATCTCCGTTGCTTTTACACACTGTCTCGCTATGTCAAGGGAGTTTAACATAGCGAGACAGCTTTAAAAAAAGCAACGGAGATCTCCGTTGCTTTTTTTAAACCTGTCTCACTATGTTAAACTCCTTTAACATAGCGAGGCAGTGTTTTAAAAAAGATTTATACTAATGGAAAAAGTCTGCGCAACCGGACCTTTTTCCATTAGTATAAGTCGATTTACAACGTGCACGCTGACCAATCAGCGTGCACGTTTTGGAATATTAATGGGGGGTCATGGTATAATTGCATGTGCTTCTCTAGCCTTTTATTAAAAATATATATATATATTTAGTTTCAGTTCCCTTAGACAAGATTTAGTCTTTGATGGTTTTCCATGAAATTAATAAAAATAAGTGGAGTCATTAAACAGCACAAGAGCAATTTTTGAAATACAGATCCACAGTTCTACATCACAACTGGGCAAGGTTATTATGTGAGAAAGCAGTGCTCAACTAAGAATTACTACAAAGATGTGAAAAATCAGGCAACTATGAATGTGAGCTCTATTATAGCAAGAAATGGTGGGCAAAAGGAACTGGTGTAGAAGCTACACAGTGACTCATGTTGCAGTGATACTGGCATTTCAGTGATAGAGAAAATGCTGTTATGTGAAGTGATCAAGATCTCCTTGACTCATAGTAAGTAGGTAAAGCACTGCTGGGTACATAACAGGGCAATGTGCACAATTAGACTGAATGCACACAACATATAGGACCAAAGTTAAAGAGGTGTTTTCAGAAAACCTTGCAAAAAGAACAATTATTTACATAGATCCAGTATTCATCTGAGACCTATACCAGGAACAGTTTGAAAGGGCACTTTTTGAGATTGATGAGACTATGTGATGATGATGGTTGCCTTCAGGATGTTTTTGATGAATTAACCAGTGACTTCCTTTCTAGATGATACTCCCCGGAGGAGATTTCATGGGTTATTGCAGATCTCATGGGTTATTGCAGACAATAAGCCACTTAGGAATATGACTTCTAGACTGTATTTCTCTGATAAACTGATCTGCTATCACCCAGTCAGAATTACTCAGCCAGAGATTTGAGGTGTCACTTTACATTCTCCAGTGACATCAGCCTAGTTTGTGGTATCATAATGTATAATTGGTGAGTACTTTTAGATAATGAGGAGCTACGTGATGTTGTAGGCTTAAACCCTACATTTTGCTTCAGGAATAATCATTTTCTTAAATGACAGTTATGCTATAGACAAACTATCAGATCATCTTCTGGTACTAGTGATCGCAAAGGGACATTTAAATGTCTGTCATGTACTGCCTATAAGCACATTTGGTCCACCTGTTCTATTACACATCCTATGGCTGGTTATGTTATTAATTTTAATTTTTATGTAGATTGTAAAAGCTGTCATCTGGCATATCTTGTGCAGTTTGTTGTCTTTTATGTTGGTAAGACTGATGGAATGCTGAAAGAGAGGATCCTTGAACACACTGCTGATATTAGGAAACACAAAGAGACTAATGCACTCGCTAAACACTGTCATGCCATGGGAGGCATGCATGCTTTTAGGTTTTTGGTTTTAGAACTTGTTGATTGCAATTTGAGAGGTGGTGATATAAGAAATAAAACAGAATTATGTGAACTGAATTGGATTTTGGCTTTTAAAGCAGACAGTTCACCTGGTCTAAATGAGAATATCTCTTTAAAACCGGTACTGAGATCAAGGGCTTTACATCACTAATCAGCTGTGCTAAGTGGCTTCTTACTATTTAAAGCTTTTCATTGTGTTTCTTTACTTGGCCTGATGAAGTGACAGATAGTCATGAAAGCACTTACCTATGTTTTATAACTGTTCGTTAGAATTTTATGCATTTTTTTCTTTTGATTAAATTTTGCTTTTAATTGGGACTGTTGTGTTTGGTAAGCATTTGTTTTGTTTTTTTTTTTGTTCACTGCTGCTTCTTGCTTTGACCTTTACTCACCACATTACTTCTTTTAACTGGTAAATATTGATTACAGCCAGTGTAACTCCTAACAATGTCTACGTAGCATTTGGGATCAGAGTTAGCAGCAGCAGTAGATTTACTAGATGTAGCAGATGCTAAAACTAAACTTTTTTTAGCAGCAGTAGTGCAGTAGGCAGGCATGAAGAACTGTTTTGGAGGTATCCCACCTTTCACTCAGGAAGCAGAAGTTACTTCCTTCCAGAAGTCTCACTTCATACCTGGCACTTGCCAGCACTGGCATGGCACCTGTTGATTGAAGTGAATTAAGCTATCAACCATGCAGTGCTGACCAGTGGTCAGGTGGGATGAGGACAGGCTGATATCAAATCACCATCATAAATCCCTGAATTGGGAAGTGAGCCCAGCAGCAGATTTGACATCCTTTCTTATATTTTCTTCTTTGGCTGTCTGACTATGTACTAGCTTAAGAAATGTTTGATTTTCTGATAAATCAAAGAGGATGAGGTATACATGCTCATCTCAATTGCCCTTAATTTTTGGAAAATCATGTCATGGAATTTTCCTCAGATTTGGTGGGGTCTTTGCAAGATTTGCAGGTTTCTAATAAAATGATGACTGCAGTCATTAAAACATTTACGTTTCAGACTAATGCAAAATCTGAATTTAAGAAACATTTTTAGCTATGTATAAAATCAATACTACCCATGTTTTGGGCCTTTGCCCACTATATATCAGTTTTGCTTTTGTTCCTTTTCTTGTGCTAAGAGCAGTGCATTGATGATTGACGTCAGTCAATAAATAATGCCAGATATTACAGTTTTGTACTTATAGTTCTGCAAATGCCCCTACTGAGTTTGCCTCATTTTGCCCTGGCCCTCATAAAATTTAGATTGTTTGGTCATACAGTTTTCAGCTATCCATTCCATAAAATGTGGGAGCAAGTGGGCAAAATGTGGAAGGCTGCCAGGCCTTCATTAACTTCTTTTTCTAGTAAATCACTGAGGATTACAGTCATTGTTCAGACGATACAAGTCAATGCAATACTTGCTGCTGTTCTGTTAAATTTTTGAGTGTATTAGTGTTGTCAATTATGTAAGGCTCTGACTTGTTAAATGAAGTATTTAAAGTTTGTCTCATTTAGGGTATTTGCCTTTCCCCAATTATTTTTGGCTTTGTCCAAGATTATTGAACAAATCAGTGCAGAATTATTTTGGTCTGCTCCTTCTAAACTGTGTGACTTTATGGCAAATTATTGTAGATTACAATCTTTAACTAATGACATGTGATTTTCAGACTTTGGGTCCTTCAGAAAAAGCTTGCTAATTCAAATTTCTAAGTATATATCAGAAAAAGGTTTAACATCTGCTCCTGGTTTTTGGATTTTTGTTTCAGATTCCTGAGTTATGAGGTTGGGGGAAATGGTGCAATGGGATGCATCATATGGTTCTCACAATAAGGAACTGAGATACACTTCTTGGTTATTATTTATGAATTTCTTCATTCATTTTATATGAAGCAAACATCTGAATGCATACAGTCATACAAGGAGCTATAACTGATGACATCTATATGTGTTTCTGTGAGTCCTGCATACCAGAGTAGTTATGGTATAAAGGAAGGAATTGATTGTAGGAGTTTCACCATATAGGTTCATAGGGCCATTTTAAGTCTAGCCAATTTCCCCTTTTGTACTTGAAATAACCTATCCCACTTGATTATGGATTAGCCTTACCTATTCCTTGGTCAATAATTATATATTACCCCTAATGAGCAAAAAAAAGAATGCTCAATGCATGCACCTGATTCTGACTTCATCAGAACAACACACATCACAAGTTGGTTTTTAATAAACCATACACCATTAAGTACACACCAATGAAATCTCAAGTCCAATTACATTGTTAACAATATTTAAAACACAAATCATGTATTTAAATAAATTAAAAACTCTTAGTTCATTCATTTCAATAAAAAAATAATTTAAGTATTAAATGTTTAAAAATTCATTTGAAAAAAAATCATACTAAGTTCATCATGATTAAAGTTCCCCTGACCTAATTTTAAGAAGGGGCAGAATAGAAATAACCTTGTTTAAACCTGGAACCATAGTTGTTTTTAACTTAAACTGCCATAACATCTCACTGTACTCCAATTTGGTTTCCCAATCCCACCTCATAAATTGACCTTGACTTGTTCCAAGATATCAAATCTAAAGGTTGTGCATTGATTACTAAATGAAAGGTGTTTAAATAAAGCATTATTAGAGTTTTTGTTACCAATGTCATACAAGTGCTCATATATGCATTTACAAAGGCATCTTTCTGTTTTGTCTATGTAAAAACCTAAGCATTCTGTACATTTTGCAATGTACGGATGCACAATTTCCTTTACACAATTGTAGCATAAAGTCTCCTTGCCATCTTTCATTAAACCCAATCCCAATAGTGGCTTATATTTGGAACCCCAGCCATCCCTTGTGATGTGTGTTGTTCTGATTAAGTCCCTGAGATAGGGAGAAAAGCGCTCAACTTGTTTCATTAAAGTTTATATACTATTTTATTCACACCAGTTCTGATGAAATTATTTTTCAACTTATCAGGGGCATGTATTGATCATTCTTTTTTTGCTTATCAGTTTACATATGAATGTTTTTTGCCATTTTTTTTTCTGTTTATAACCCCTAATGAGAATAACTGAGATCATACCATAGATCATTTGAGGGGACCCATGCATGGGATAAAACATTTAGGATTTGCATCTGTACATAGTAGTACAGGAGGCAGTCCTGGGGTAAATTTTCTGTTTCAAATCCATAGATCTAAGTTGAAGTTGAAAATGGACAGGGATGAGCTTTGTTTTATGTGGATGAGGAGTCCATTCCACTGCAGTGCTATCCCCTGCAAAATGTACGTGTACCTCCAAACTGTTTGATGTTGCAGAAGAGTTTTAGATCTGTAAATTGAGTATTTCTGATGCCATTTGACTTGCTGATGTGCAGTAAATCCATCAATAATGGGTCAAATGATGCCTTGTATGCCATGCACAGGTTACCTCTTAACAGTCTGTAGGATACCAAAAACAGTAACAGGGCTTTGAGTTGGTCTATGTAGGACATGTTTTCAGGCCTTGTAGGGGTTCCAATTGTTGCATGTGTTTAGAAATATATATGCCAATTGGGGTATTATATTCAGGGCTGAATAAAGGGGGTCAATGCATCACTAGATCTTGACACAATTTCTTTGATTTCTTTAATTACAAGCTATGAAACAGAGAAGGACTTTCTTACAGTAATAGACACATGTTGGTCAAAAGTTAGGTCACTGTCCACATAAATTCCCAAATCCTAAACAAATGGGTCACCTCTTAGGAACACGTTATTGATGTGGTAGCTCCCTGGGGTAGATGACTTCTTTTTTTTTTTTTTTTTTAATATTTTTATTAATTTCCAAAAACAAGAAAACATGAATGCAGGTTATTTATGACAATGAAGTATTTACAAATTATTTAAAAAGGTAGGCTAAAACCTCTAAATAGATATCAAACATTAAAACCAAAATAAAGTATTTACAAGGGTGTCTATTGCTGACATATAATTGATTTTCTATACAATTGTTTCCTGATTATAATCTGCTGCAGTCAGTATTTGAGTTACTTTTTGCCATGCTACGTATAATGATGTAGTTCTTTCAGTTCTTCCTTTAATAGTGTTCATTTCCAATTGCGATACTGCTGGCACCATATTCATGAATTGCTTAAAAGTTGGAGAAGCTTTGGATTTCCAGTTTGATGTAATGTTCTTCCTTGCAATAGCTAGGAGAGTCCATAAGATTACATATTTTGTTCTTGGCACATAGTCGGGTACAGGTACATTAAACAAAATAATAGATTTGGAAATCTGGAATTTATCATTGAATACCATTTGCAATAAATAATTTATTTTATCCCAATATGGTTTAATCAAATGGCATTCGTAGAACACATGTTGCCAGTCTAATTTTATTGATAAATCACATCTCCGGCAGCCAATATTTTTCTTAAACATAAGTTCCATTTTATGAGGGGTTACATAGGATCTGTGTATGAATTGCCATGTAAAAAGTCTCCAATGTAATAAAAGTGATGTCTGCTTTGGAGAGAGAAGAATTAGTATAATAATTCCATATTTTGTCATTATTATGCATTTTTATTTTTTTTGTTTGTTTTATAAATAGATGATAAGTATCCCTTTCCAGTAATGGGTTGATTCGTTAGTAATATTATATGTTCTATAAGGTTAGGAACATTTTGTCTTATTGATGGTTGCATTGTTTCTTGTTTGCTTAATATATACTGTCTTAATTCTTGTACATGTAACCACGAACTATCTTCCATATTTAATTTCTGTTTAATCTGGTCTATTGTCAGAGGTTTTCCAGAGTTTAGCAATTGATGCCAATATATTAATCCCTTTTCTTTAAGCATGTTAACTACTTCCATATTAAATGTTATTATATTACCTTGTATGTACGCTACTGGATATAAAAGAAATGACCATGCTTTAATATCAGGATTGCTATTAATAAGATTTTGGAAAATTTTTAATGTATAAGTAATGTATTTGGAACTTATATTTTTATTCTTATGAATCATCATATATTCCTTCATCAGCCACAGAAAATTGTTTGGTATGAAATCTGTATACTTACTTGCTACTATAAATCCTGATTTTAACCAGATTCTCTCATGAACTAGCTTCCATTTTGATGTATATTTTGTATTTAGCCATAATGATATTGTTTTAATAATGGATGAATGCAAATATATTTCTATGTCTGTTATACCTATGCCACCTATATCCCAATCATCTAGATGATACTTCATAGCTATCCTTGGTTTTTTTGGATACCATAGGAATCTTACCATTAAATCATTTAATTGTTTTAGGTGCAATTTAGCTGGTGGCAAAGAACAAGCTTGTATGACATAAAGAATTTTTGGAAATATGATCATTTTAATTATATAAAGCCTTTCTTCCATTGAAAAGAAGAATTTATTCCATCTTTGTATTAGATTTTTCATATTATTTAAGGTCTCTTTATAATTTGTTTCAATTGTAGTATCTAGGTTGTTAGTTATTATAATTCCCAAGTATTTAATTATATTATCGGTAGAGATATATTTATGGTATTTTTATTTAGATCTTTTTTATTAGTATTTATAAGCAATACATTTGTTTTGTTCTCATTAAATTTAAGACTTGAAAAGTTTTGAAAGTTTTGAATTGAGTCCCATAATGCTTTTAAACTGCTATTATTATTTTTAAGGTAATTAAAATATCATCAGCAAAAAGTTGAATTTTAAGCTCTAGGCTGTTGTCTACTTGTATTCCTTCAATATTTTTATCCATACGTATATTATTTGCTAAGGGTTCAATGACTAGCGCAAACAATAACGGAGAAAGATGGCAGCCTTGTTTTGTGCCCTTAGTTATTTTAATAGATTTAGACAGACAAGATCCCAGTTTTATATAAGCCAATGATTTTTCATATAATGATTTTATTAACAAAGTGAAGTTGTTTGAGAAGCCATATTCTTCTAAAACTAACCACAGATAATCCCAGTTCACTGAATCAAATGCGCTATTTATGTCTAAGCTAATAACATTCATTTTGTTTTTTTGTGACATTTATATAATCAATTAAGGAAATAATTCTTTTAATGTTGTCATAAGTGTTCCTATCTTTTATAAAACCTGTTTGATCCTCCTCTATCAAAAGTGGTAGTAATTGTTTTATTCAAGCAGCATGTATTGCCATAAAAATGTTATAATCTATATTAAGAAGTGAAATGGGTCTGTATGATGAACATTCACTGGGATCTTTATTTTGTTTCAGAATTGGTGATATTAATGTGTACTTCCAAGAAGGAATGTCTTTACCATTTTTAACTGATGTAAAGACATTCAATAACAACAGCAAAGCCTCATTTGATAGTAATTTAAACATTTCTGGGGTGATATTATCTATACCTGGAGCTTTGTTTAATTTTAGCTTATTTACTTCAGCTTTAAGTTCTGTCATTGTTATTTGTTTATCTATTAGTTGTACCTGCTCCTCTAATAACCTAACTTTAATATTGTTTTTGAGAAAAGCTTTCAGTGCTGAATGTGTTTCTGTTTTCTCATTTTGATTATTAAGTTTATGAAAAAATAGCCTAAAAGCTTCTAGTATTCCTTCTAAATCAGATACTTCCTTTTTGGTTTCTATATTATGTATTTCCTTGATTTGATTTGTTTTAAGAATCTTTTTAGTCCTATTTGCTATTCTTCGTTGGTTTTTAGGGTTCATTGAATAGTAACATAGTTTAATTTTTTCTAAGTTGATCATTGTTTTGTGGTGTAGCATCTCTGAGTATTTTTTATTAGTATCTTCTAGTTCTTTTATTAAGTTGGTGTTTCCATTTTGAATATCAAGCTTTAAATCATCTACTTTTGACTGTAATTTATTTATGTCTTCCTGTGTAAGTTGTGTTTCCTGTAAAAATACTAGTTGCGCTTCACATAGCTTTAAATATCTATAAAGACTTCCCCTTTTGCAGCTATTATTTAAACCATTTACATTAAGAGATATACATTTTGCAATTGGATTTATATTAGCTTTGCTTTTATCCATATTCATATACTCGTAACAATGTGTAGATGTGTATACATGAAGAGAATGACTTGTTCTTTCTTCTTCCAACAGTATTACAATAGATTATAGACACCCAATAAAAGTAAATTACAAGATCATAACTGAGAACAATATAAGATAAACAACCACCAAACTCCTCCATGAGAAAAAACATCTCATCCTTGAATGATCTAATCATTCAAGCGATCTCTAAGTCTGCATTTCAGCATCCTCCCCCAGCCCTGCCATATGGTAGTTTTATAATGAAAAGTATCTTATATATCTTTTAAGTATACATGTATCTGTCTTTACAGATTACTTAAATACAGTCTTTATCTATTTTTAATATTTTATAAAACACTAAGGCAACACAACTATACATAGATTTAATACTTAACTATTTGGTTTTGTTTAAATTGTAAAGGAAAATCTTTTATTTTAATATATCTTTTGTGTAGCAATAACGGTTATGCATCTTAAAAATAATATGCTTGCTGTCTATCTCCCTTATAGTGTGAGTGGCATTCATAGGTATCAAATTTATGATGAAGACTTTAAGTATGAGGTGGATAGGGTAACGAGTTATTTGAGAGAGCGAGGTTATGATGATAGGACCTTGGCAGAACAAATACCTAGAGCTGTATATAAACGGGGTGAACAAGCTAAACCTTATTTTTCGATGAAGAGACAACCCTCAGAACGACTGAGAAGGGACTCTACTCAGACTAATTTGAGAGTCTCCTTGAAGTATACTGCTGATGTGAATAGATATATTGATATTATTAGGAAACATTGGCAGGTCTTACTGACAGACATTGAAATAGCTGGTATAGTTGATCATGTCCCCAGGATTAGTTTTAGGAATGACAAATCCATTAAAAGGAGACTATGTTACCCGAAGGAGGTTAGATTAGACAGTGAATGTAGTGGTACCTATCAATGTGGGTCATGTAATTGGTGCAGTTATATAGATAGCGGCCCAGTATTTTATCACCCTGATCAAGGCAGAAATTTTACCTTTAGGGTCTCTGCTACGTGTGATAGTAAGCATGTTGTTTACCTTGCTAGTTGCAGGATTTGTGCGAAATTTTATGTTGGCAAGACAAATAGACATCTGAGGGAACGTATTAGGGAACATGTCTATAACAACAGGAAGTGCAGTAGAACTAATGCACTTGCCAAGCATATCTCTAGCACAAATGATTCACATGTATTTAGTTTTAGAGTCATTAGCTTACTTTATGAGTGTCCTAGACAGGGTGACATGTACAACAGGACAGAATTTAGAAGCTATCTGGATCACCAGACTGAGAAGTATGGAGGGGCATGGTCTCCATGAGTGCATTCCATTAAGACCAAGACTGAATATGAGGCCGCTGAAAAGATGATTTTAGAGTGTTTAATATGTTTTTATATGGTTTGTATTTTATATGTATTAAATGTGGATATATTTATGGAGTATGTTTTTATATACTGTTTATATACCTTTTATACTTTGAGGAATTGTCAGCTGTTTTGTGTCATGTGATTTATATTTTGGTATAAAAGGTGTGTTTCATTAGTGCTTTATGTACACCTGAGGAAGCTCATTTGTGAAAACGCTTGTGTTTTTTGCACTAGTAAAGGCCTTTTTTGGAGTTTACAGCTGTCGGCTTCTCTTTTTTGTAATTTTACATATAACTTGTTTTTTGGAGACGTTTGGTGTAGATTTTTACTGGCAGTTTTAGACTTTATAAATCTTTTTATACAACCTATAGTTCTATAACTATCATTAACCAATTGCTTGATATGATTAGAAAATCTCAAAGTTGGATCTACCCATATACCTAGGTCCTTAAATTAAATTAATCTACAGTTTCAATCACTGTGTGTTGTATTAAATATTCACCTTTAGTTTATGTCTCCCAAATCTTATATGCTTAGTTGTTGATGTATATTATTATTCTGTGCCCAAATGGTCATTTAAGTCAAGTTCTTTTGCAGACATGCCTTATCATGTAATCAGTTTACCCAGTTTCAAGTCATCTGCATACAGACTGTAGAACACCTCAGATGAAAAAGATATGTCTGAAAGATACAATCTAAACAGGTCACGGCCTAGGACAGAGCCTCTGTGGGACACCCTGAATGTAACCAAGGATTTCACCTGTCGAATTGCTGAATTATACTTGCCATGTGGTTATCCATCTTATCAAGAGTCCATCGTTACCTAGTTGTTCTAATTTATTGATGCACCCAGGCTAAGAGCTCTAGGAGAAACAAAGAAAAGAGTTGTGTATCATTTTCATTTAAATAACACATTCATTAATTCAAAGCTCCAACTCCTCATACAATAAATTATTTAAAGTGATAGCACCATGAAGCGCACTCTCAAAACATCATGTGAAAATTGTCATGCTTCTTCATGCTGCTATTTTTTTCCCCTCAAAATGGTGTTCGAGTTTTCAAGAAACTCATTGACAGATGGGAATAATAGATACATGTGTCAAAGAAAATACATGAAAAATTATGGCTGAGATTCATAGAACATATCGCCGATAGTTACATTTGAACAATGCCACAATGCCAAGTAGCACAACAGAGACAGAATGTGATTCAGAGATATTGAAAAGTAGAGTGGAATAACATCTCATTTGTGGCTCATTATCATTTCTCTGATTCAAACACTGCACAGTTACAGATAATTGCACGAATGTTCTCCTTGTCGACTGATATAATGCAGTTGCACAAGTGTTTACAAACCCACACACACATGTATACATCTGTAATCATGCTTCTACATACATACACTGAAGCACGTGCACACACACACACACACACACACACACACACACACACACACACACACACACACACACACACACACACACATGCACACACACGCACACGCACACATATACACATACACATACGCATACACACACGCAGCTTTGTAGTACCTACCTTCCATGGCATTAACAACCCCACTCTTGCCATAGAAATGAATGGGTGTACAATAACAAAAGACAGCATACATTGTTGTCCCCCCAATAGTATAATAGAGCCCTTATTGTTATTGTGTGACCAGTGTACCTCTATGGACTGAAGTCTACTTACCCCTGTATTACTAAAAGTTAAAGTAAAAGTAAAACAGTACCAGTGCAGTGACAAGTCCGTTACTAATGAGGCAAAACTAGCAAAACAAAAAAGCAACTGCAACACAAGCAGGGATACAATAACAGTTGTTTGTTCAAAAAGTATAAAGTCCGCAACTTACTTGAAAAGTTGCTTTTGTAAAAAGTAAGAGATGTTTATTCCAAAAGTTTAAAATCCACAGCGTACTTACATTGCAAGTGCAAAGAACACTTTCACCTAGAAGGCTTCTTCAGGCAAAAATCTGAGCAAATCATTGTGTTTAGCTTATATGATCAAGATGTAGTCCCATGATCAAATCACAAGTTAAAACTATAGTCACATGATAAGTTTAAAATACATTAAATATAAAGTGTACATAAAATTATGTGCAAAAATATTTATAAGTAACAATGAATAGTTAGAAACAAAAAGTAAAAAATAATAAGTGAATAAGTGATAATACTACTTATGAAATTTTGATTTTTAAAACATGTAATATGTAAACCAATACAAGAAGTTCAGTATATTTGAGTATGTAAATACTTCAAATGGGGCT
The DNA here is from genome assembly GCF_019279795.1 of Protopterus annectens. Lineage (NCBI taxonomy): Eukaryota > Metazoa > Chordata > Ceratodontiformes > Protopteridae > Protopterus > Protopterus annectens. The sequence goes on along the minus strand of NC_056729.1, from coordinate 253,309,709 downwards.
TGGTGGTAACCATATCATTCAAACAGTGGGTACATGTGTCTGAAATCTAAGAATCCATTGCAGTTCAATCCTCTTTTATGCATTTTAAGTCACCCCCTCTGAGGTGTGCATGTATAACTTGCAAAATAGCAAATTTAAAGGTATGAGTTAGATCTGTATTAAGAGTATGTTTGTATAAGGCATTTGTTTAAACATTTCTCCTGATGTCTGATGTATTTGACATGTATATATTTCTGTTGGCCTATTCTCTCATTTAGCTTTCTATTTGTCTTGCCTATGTATATGCTTTGTACTTGTTGAAGTTTGCTATCTTTATTAAGTGCTGTGTTTTACAATGGCCAAATGCTCTTAGTTCAAAAGCAGTGTCATTGGTTGGATGTCTAACAAACTTGTCAGTATTAGATTCATAGGTAGGTACTAGGCTATCTGCCCGAGGGCATTTATAAGCCTAGCCAGAGTGTGTCGGCTTTTGCCACCCCATTGATTAATTAACTGATCCCCTGTCAAGCAGAGCCAATGAAGTGATCCCAGGGGTGTATTTTCTGTTATCCATGCACTCGTCAAAGTTTCTCTTGAAAAGTGTTAGTGAGGGGCTTTGCCTAATGTAGTCTGGAATTTTGTTCCAAAGCATAGGGAGTCTCTGTGATAGGAATCTATCCCTCCAGCATGTTTTATTTATTGTTGTGGTGAGGTTTAGCTCACTAGAGCGCATGGCTTGCAGTGACTTGGATTTCTTTAGGTGGAGCATGTTCATCAATTCTGAGTTGGACATGGCATTGTAAGTCAGGCAGAGATCACCTCTGAATAAGTGATATGCCACTGAGTACAGCTGGAGTTTTTTCAGTCGGGCTGCATAGGACATATGTTTGAGGCCAGTAATCCTCTTGGTGAGGTATTTTTGTGGTCTTTACAGCTGTTGGACGTGTCTTGTGAGGTAAATCCCAAATGAGGCATTGTACTCTATAATGGGCTTGATGAGTGACGAGTAGAGGGGCACTATAACCTCTTTATTTCTAGATGCAAACCCTTTAGTAATTAGATGGGCCACATAGAAAGATTTCCTAACTACTTTGGCAATATGATTGTCAAAGGAGAGATTACTATCTACCTGGGTCCCCAGATCTCTTATTTCCTCTTCTGTATTAAGGGGGCTGCCACCTATGTGGTAATCCGTGGGTGTTTTGTTTTTCCAAAATGGGAATATTATGCATTTTTAGGTATTTAGCTTGAGGCCATGACTCTGACACCAGGTGTCCATCTCAGTAAGGCCCTTTCAGAGGATGTCCATGTCAGCCAGAGAGTCATTTATGGCTCCTAGTTTGCAGTCATTGGCAAACTTGGTTAGCCATAGTCCTCCTGTGTTTGCCTGTACTTCTGAGAAGTATATGCCAAACAGTAGGGGTCCCAGGACCGAGCCTTGCAGGACACCACTTGTGACTGGTTTAGAGTCGGACCTGGAGCATGCTATTCTTACCGTGTGAGCTCTGTCTGTAAGCCTGTTGGCAACCCACCTTGTGACATAGGGGTTTATGTTCAGGCTGGTGAGTTTTTCTGTAATACCCAAGTGGGGAATAGTGTTGAAAGCCTTGGCGAGGTCAAGGTAGGCTGTGTGAACCACCTTTCCCTCATCTATGGCCTTGGTGACTGTCTCAAAGAAGTCAACCAGGTTTAGTAGGCATGATCTGCCCTCAACAAAGTTGAACTGGGTCAGGTCAAGTGTTTGGAGGTTCCCAATGTCTTTGTTAATGAGTTCCATGATGATGTGCTCCATAGCCTTGCAGACCAGGCTAGTCAGGCTTATGGGGCGATAGTTACCAGAGTCAGTTATGGCCCCTCCTTTGTGGAGTGGAATAACTGTTGCTGTGCATCATTCTATGGGCATGTAGCCTGTGGAGAGGCTGAGGATGAACAATGTGTTTAGGTGGGTGTAGTTCATGCAAGATGCAGCCTGGGACACCATTTTGTCCCATTGATGTTGTGTTTCTGGTTTTTGAAAGGGCTGTTTTCACCTGTGCATCTGTGATTTCCGAGTATTAATTATTTTATATTATTATTGTGAGTATTAATATATTTGCAGAAAGTACATTCATTGCATTTGTGCATTCCTTGCTTTCTAATGTAAAAATAAGATGTATGTTTTGGTTGCTCTTTATAACAAAGAATGTTCTTTAAGTTACTAGCTTTTCTAGAACTAAAACTCGATGAATATCAGGTACAATGTTTCTTAGCTCAAGAATCTCAGTTAAAATAGACCAGTATTTTTTAATGATGTTCTTTATGGTTGGTATACTTCTATCATGTGTAAAGGTCTACCTTAGTTTGATATGATTATGACTAGTGGATGATCTCACACCTCTATTAGTGCTTAGCAGGGGTGTGTATTCTGTGGATCATAGGATCATAGGAAGTTACTAGGCTATTGGACCTGAGGTGCTTATAAGCCTAGTCAAGAGTTTAGCCCATATTTAGACAAGTCAGCACCCAATGCCCCTGTCCAGCAGGGACGCAGGTGGAATCCCAGGGGTCTGTTTTCTGTTTCTCATTGAGTTATCCAGGTTGCATTTAAAAAGGGATAATGTCATACTCTGCTTGACATGGAGAGGGAGTCTATTCCACAGATGAGGGGGTCAATGGGACAAAAAACTGTCCCGCCAACAAGTCCTATTGATGTCACAGACTAGGATGAGGTTGCGCGCACGGGTTACTCGAGTGGAGCTTGACTTGTGAATATGCAGCAGTCCCATAAAGGCGGAGTCTGAGATTGCTTTGTATGCCAGACAGATTTCACCTCTCAGGAATCTGTATGAAACTGACTAGAGGGACAGGACTTTTAGACTATCTGTGTATGGTAGATATTTGAGGCCCTGGATTCTCCTGGTGATGAACCTCTGTGGTCTTTCCAGCTGCTGCATGTGCTTTGTGAGGTACATTCCTAAAGGAGCATTGCACTCAATAATGGGCCTTATAAGGGAAGAATACAAGGATTTTATGACCTTCTTGTCCCTGGATGAGATACCCTTACTTATGAGGTGGACCATGTAGAAAGATTTCTGTACAATGGAAGTAACATGGTAGACAAACGTCAGGTCGCTATCAACCTGGGTGCCCAAATCCCTCATGACTGATTGCATGCTTAGGACATTGTTATTGATGTAATAATTTGTGGGGACATCACTCTCCCGACATGGGATGATGATGCATTTTTTGGTTTTCAGCTTGAGGCCATGTTTCTGGCACCAGTCATTTGTTTATGTGAGAGCCTCTTAGAGGATGTCCACATCATTAGGAAAATTGATGGCAGTGCCCAACTTGAAGTCATCTGCAAATACAGTCAGCCATAGCCCATTGGTTTTGGCCTCCACCTCAGAAAAGTGTATCCCAAATAACAGAGGCCCCAAGACCAATTCCTGGAGTACGCAACTTGTTACAGGTCTAATGCTTGTGGTGGCTTCCCCTATTTTGCCTAGGTGTGTTCTATCAGTGAGCCAGTTTACTATCCATCTTGTAACATATGGACTAATGCCTAGTTGAGAGAGTTTATCTATTATGCCTGAGTGGAGAATACTGTTGAAGGCTTTGGCCAGGTCAAGGAAGGAGGTGTGCACCGTCTTCCCCTTGTCCATGGCTTTGTTGACTGTCTCAAAGAAGTTGACCAAATTTAACAGACATGACCTCCCCTTGATGAAGCCAAACTGTGTGAGATTGAGTGTATGGAAGTGGCCAATGTCCTTATTAATGAGGTCCATGATAATCTGTTCCATGGCCTTGCAGATCAGACTAGTTAGGCTGATGGGTCTATCATTTCCTGGATATCTTGTTTGTAATGTCTTGTTTATTTGTCTTAACTTGTTGACTATAACCTCTCCTTATGAAGTCTAAAGCAGTCATTTCAACTTGCTGTTCCATTAATGTATCATTTTTTGCAGATATGTATTTTCCTGGATGGTTTTCTATATGTGGTAGAGTCTATATCACCAGTATGAGCTTTATTTAAGGCTATGTCAAGGAAATTAGTTGTATGAAAGGATATTTCACATTTAAATTTTAAAAGCTCAGTAGTTGTAGAGATGTATGATACAAATTTTGTTAGTTCTTCTAATGTACTTTCCCATAATATAAAAGGTCATCTACAAACCTTTTATACAATTTTACATTACTGAGTTAGTTATTATCTTCACTGATTAGGTGTTGTTTCTCCCATTGGTACATTACAATGTTGACACAGGTGTGGGGCATAGACTGGGGTATCCATCTCCACACCTCTTGCCTACTTATAAAATTTGCCCTGGGTTGAATGACATGGTTACCATGCTGCCACATCTGAAATATTTACATACTCAAATACACTGAACTTGTTGTATTTGTTTCCATAGTATATGTTTTAAAAATCAAAATTTCCTAAGTAGTATTATGACTTATTCTTTTTTACTTTTTATTTCTAACTGTTCATTGTTACTTATAAACAGTTTACCCATTATTTTATATACCTTTTATTGATTATTGTATTCTTATCATGTGATTCCAGTTTTAACTTGTGATTTGATCATGTGATCAGAGTTTTAACTTGTGACTTGTTCATGTGACTACATCTTGATTATATAAGTTAAACACAATGAGTTGTTTAGATTTTTGCCTGTCCACTAAACTAAGAAGTAACCTATGTAGGTAAAAATCTTCTTTGTACTTGCATTGTAACTCTTTAAATATGCTGTAGATTTTAAACTTTTGGAATAAACATCTTTTGCTTTTTACAACAAGTAAGTTGTGGACTCTATACTTTTTGAACAAATAACCGTTGTTTTATCCCTGCTCATGGTTCCAGTTAGTTTTTTTGTTTTTCCATTCCTGTAGTATTACAGTGATCTCTGAATTGGTCTTGTATAGCACATTACACATTCCTGCTACAGACAGAATTGTGCAATGCCTTATGCACTTCTAAATCCCAACCTGTGTTTCTACATTTTTCATAAAGCAAAATGTTAAAAAAAGATGTAAACGGCATGCAGCTCAAACAGGAATCCTAAAAACACCACCTCAGTTGTTTCAGTTCAATTCCACAGACTTGGCAAATCTAGGTTGTCATGGCCATGTTTATCCAATGTTACTCCGAATAAGAAAATACAGTAAGTTGTTTAACCTACAATCTGCGATACTTTACTACAATTATTCCAGTGACTTGGAAAAAGCAGCATGAATCATTTGTTTATGTGGTGTCTACTGTGGTCTGACAGTCTATAGATTTATTGGTAGACTTTTACTTTTTCAGCATATTTATTAAAGAAGACTAAATTAAAAAAAATATATCATAACCATAGTCCACTAAACTAAGAAGTAACCTTAAAGGGATGGCTCATCCTCCAAGCATTTATTATCCCAGAAGAACCATGTTCAGACAGAGCGATTCTCACCCACAGAGAGTATAAGTGAGTCTAACAAACATAAAGTGAAATACTGTATATATATATATATATATATATATATATATATATATATATATATGTTTATGCTTACTAACAAAATGTTGAAGTGCAGTTGTGCATTTAGTCACATAGCTGACCTAAAACATTGAAAATAAAAATACCATGGTGTAATAAATGCCAAATGAAAGACACACTACATTCAACATTTGACATGCCTGACATCTGTTTTCAAATGTGAGTCTTGTGCCCCCCACACACCCTGCAAATTATTTATACCAATTCTAAGATCACACTACAGTGAGGAAAACAGTAAATTCCCCACTCCCCACTGTAACTGTGATCTCAAACACAATGCCGAATGCATAATAATGAATGCAGCTATATTTTCGTTATTATGGTTCATAAGACTTACTTTCAGCATTCTGCAACCTTGGAACAGTAATTTTGCAAGAACAGTATTCAATGTACTGTACTTCAACATTTGGATAGTAAACCTGTATATAAATCTAACTGTCGCTCTCTCTCTCTCTCTCTAAATATATATATATATATATATATATATATATATATATATGATTTACCTTTAGATGTGCGTCTTGCACACATGCGAATAGCAATTGTGCAAAAGTCAGTCTGCGGGAAAAGGATCAAATGTGCAATGAGCGAATGCACAGTGAGATTCGCTCATTGCACATTCGACATTCTGGGGCGGATTGCACTATAGTGGGGATCGAGAAATGGTTCCTTTCACCACTCTAGTGCGATCTCGGAGTTAGAATAATAAAGTAGGGGGTGCGGGGGGCTTGCCTCCTACTTTACACTTCTTTTTTTTGTTGTTGTTCAAGATTAATGTTCGAAAAACAGCAAATCTGCTTTTAGATTTGCTGTTTTTCAAACATTAAGGACTGTCAATGTTTACATTTTCGTGGTTTCGAGTCACTCATATGAGCACTCAAACTATTGTGATTCGAGTTTTTAAAGGTAAACCTATATGTATATGTATATGTATATATATATATATATATATATATATATATATATATATATCTATGTATATGTATATATATATATATATATATATATATATATATATATATATATACACGTATATGTATATGTATATATATATATATATATATATATATATATATATATATATATATATATATATATATATATATATATATATAATATCTCAAATGTGAATCTTACTATTGTTTTTGATAAGAGCAGTGCACTAATATTTTTCTGCATTAATTGTGAGTTTGTAAATGTAATGCATATTAAATATAAATGTTTAATGGCAATACATGGCTCTTTTTTTAGTGTAGGCAATATGTTAAACTCAAAAATGTACTCTCTTGGAAAGCCATATTATGCTAGGATATTACAGAATATAATGTTATAGGACGTAGAATATTGTACTACTGAAACTGTGAGTGTGACATTCTTGTGCATACTTCTGACCATGGGTAGTGTACTTGCTACCATGGTATATCACACTGTAGGTCTGTTATGAAGCATGGTACTTACTTATGAAAGTTTGTGCTGGCCTAGCTACAGTTTTATATATTATAGGTCTAGACTAATTTTTTAGAGGTCCACTTACCTTTATAGTGTCCCTCCTGTTTACACAGTATTGCAGAGCTCATTTTCTGTGCATGTCTCATTGCAATAGCTCATCATGCCCCAGGTACACATTAATGTACATGAGCCACATCTACAGGATATCCTGCCTGGCTGTTCTTAGCCCACAAGAGTTTTACATGTTGCTGTCTTGAGCATGTACACCTCTTTGTGTATAAACGTGCTTACATGTAACTTAGGAATAAAGTTAATTACATTAACATCGAACGGACCTTCAGATAGGTAACTTCAGTTAAGTATAAGGTTTATTTTCCTGACGTTCTGTATGGTTGACATACCTGTATAGATTCATGAGAGATTACTAGGCTAATGGCTTATGAACCTTTCAAAGCCTAGTCAATATAATCCAATTTTACCTAATATATGGCCCATAGGGACACGAGGATAGCACAGGCTTGTGCCAATTACTTGACTTTTTTACAGATTGCCCCTGTCTATAAGGCACACAGGTGCTACCCCAGGTATGAATTTGTGATTCTCCATACATTGATCCAAATTGCATTTGAAGAGGGCCAAAGGAAAGGCTCTGCTTAATGTGAGTTGGAAACCTGTTCCAATATAGGAAAAAATCTCTGAGACACATATCTGTCTCTCCACCAGTTTTGTTTGAGTCACTGACTAAGTTTATATCACTAGATTGGGTGACCCTTGTGCTGTTTGACTTGTGGATATGTAGCAGCTCCATCAGGGCTGGATTTGCGAGTGCCTTGTAGGTCAGGCATAGGTCACCTCTTAATAGTAGCTAGAAGACAGAGTAAAGGGATAGGACATTTAGTCTATCCATGTAAGACATGTTCTTTACACTCTGTACTTCCTTTATAAGAAACCTCTGAGGTCACTTCAGCTGTAAGTGCCTAGTCAAGTACATGCCAAATGGCACATTGTACTTAACTATTGGTCTAATTAGGACTGAGTACAGCGGGACTATAATTTCCTTGGATCTGGATGCCAGCATAGAAGGACTTCCTCACTACTGTGGAAGTATGGCAGTCACATTTCAGGATACTATCTATTTGCAAACCTAGATCTCTCACCTCTGAGTCTGCTCTTAGGAGTGTGTTATTAATGTTGTAATCTGGGGGGTATTTGACTTCCCAAAGGGTATGATAATGTGTTTTTTTTTTGCATTTAGTTTTAAGCCATGGCTCTGGCACCAATCATTTGTCTGATTTAGTCTCTCCTGAAGGATATCAACATTGTTGGGGGATTCATTTGGTGGCCCCAGCTTGTAGTTGTCAGCCAAAGGCCTTCCACATTAGCCTTGACTTCAGAAAAGTATATTCTGAACATATGTGGTCCCATCACTGAGCTCTGTGGCACCTCACTAGTAAGTGGCCTGTTGCTCAATCTAGATTCACCCACTTAAACCACATGTGTCCTATCTGTGAGCCAATTGGCTATCCATCTGCTGATGTAAGGATTTACACCCAGTTTTGTGAGTTTATTTACAATACCTGAGTGGGGAATTTTGTCAAATGCCTTGGCCAGGTCGAGGTAAGTGGCATGTACTGTTTTACCCTTATCCATGGCCTTAGTGACTTTCTCAAACAAGTCCACCAGATTTAGTAGGCATTACCTGCCACTGACAAAACCGAACTGAGTCATGTCTAGTGTTTGAGGTTTCATATGTTATTGTTTATCAGGTTCATGATTATTCCTTCCATGGTTTTACATTCTGTAATTTCCTGGGTCAGTTTATGATCCTCTTTTATGCAGTGGGATGACTGTTGCTGTCATCCACTCTATCAGAGTAAAGCTGTTCTGGGGGCTGTGGTTAACTAGAGATACTAATGGGTCAGATAAGTCCTGATTTAAGCTATTTAAAAGGCTGCATGGTATATCATTAGGGCTCATAAAAAATGTGATTTTAGCTTTACAGAGTACAGTGGAAACCTATTATTTGGTGATAATTGGCTGGGGAATGGTGAAAGGTATTTCTTTGGGGAGAACTGGGGGTGATGGGGAAGTGAAATTTGAGCTGAATTTATCAGCCAGCAGATTTGTTACGTCTTCTGAATGAGTATACATGATGCCATCTACAACTAATTCTGCACATCGTTGAGTGTTGCCTTTAAGATTGTGGACATCAATGAAAAATGTCCAATCGTTGTCATTAGCTTTGGAGGCTATTTTTACCTCAAAGTCTGTTTTCAGAGACTTGTCTTACTCCTTGAACACTTGTTTAGACTAATGAGGGACATTTTGTTTTGTTGTGTACATTTCCTCTTACTTATTGACAGGATTTTCTTCCTTTTGTTGTACAACCTATTAATACCAGGAGTCCACCAGGGTGGTTTGTTTTTGTGGTTTGACCTGGGTTAATTTCTCTCTGGTACTGCCAAGTCTATGCAGTGTTTATGTTATCATACAGGGCTTTTGTGAATGCCTTTGCATAGGCTTCTTTATCTTCTGGATTTGGGGGGGCTTGCAAACTAGCTATGTTGTCACTTAATAGGAGGTAGTTTGCTTTAGAAAAGTTCTTAAAGCTTTTGGAGATAGGTGAGGGGGTCTAATTTTACTTTTATTTTAAGAGAGACTAATTTGTGATCTGCTCTTACCAGTTAGGACATCCCACTTGGAGTGGGGGGTTGAGTGCTCTGCCATATTTGTAAGTACCGAATCTAGCCAATTTATTCCACTAATGGGAGCACAGAATAGCTGCTCCAATGCATTTGAATTTATAAAGTCAAGAAATCATTGGGCCTGCATGTTACTGGTCATGCATGCCTTCCAGTTAATGGAGGGGTAGTTAAAAATCACCCATGAGTATGGTATTGGGCTGGATAGTAAGTGATTTGAGTAACTTCAGGTATGATGTGTGGGATTCCTGGTTCTTGATGGGGGACCTGTAGCCAGCAATAATATGGTAATGGATTTTTAACATGTTTAGTTGGACATGGAATAGCTCAAGCATGTCATATTGTTTGACCAGTCTTGAAATGTGTTTGTCCTTTATATAGATAGATACTTCTCCATCTTTTGCACCTTCCTCTTCAGTAGGTGGTTGGAACATATGAAAGGTGTTATAGTCATGCACTTCTGGAGTGTTTTCTCTGGCTTTGAACCATGTTTTAGTAACTTCACAGACATCAGCATTCTCCAGTGTAAAGAGAGCTTCCAGGGAACGCAGTTTCTTGGTGATGCTCCTAGCATTGAGCAGTAACATCTCTAGCTTGTTCTGAGTAGCTTTTGTTATGCTGGAAGGTTTGTCTGTTTGGCAATGCCTAAAAAATAATTTGATATGATTTAATCAGAAAAGAGTAAAGTTATGAGCTTGAGCTGACTGGTTCATTGTTGCTAACAGCAGCTTGAATTACTTTAATAGTATTACCTCAATATCATTGTACACCCGAATCAAAACATAAAAGGACTGTATCAAAGCCTTGCCCTTGTTTTCTGGAGTTTGTTGATGGTTTTCAACATGGTATTGCTTTTCAAGTAATTGTGCAACCATACTTCTGTTTTTTATATATTCTTTACACTTTACTTTTTAATCTTTAGATATTAAAGATGGCTAAACCTAGACACCACTATACATAAAACCAAACAATAAATCAAATATAGCACAATCCTTTGATACAAAAAGTGCATTAGCATTGTTGAAGTACATTTAATAATATAAATAATTAAAATAGATGATGATGATAGTTTGAAACTCACTTCATAAGCTTAAATGGACTCTCAGAAAAAGTTCCATCTGTGTTGTCAGTGACCAGAGGTTGGGAATAGTTATGAGCTACTGGTAGGGCATAATAGAGGGTACAAAGAGGGGGAGAGTTTAGAAAAGTAAATTGTCTGCTTGACCTCTTTTAGAGACTAGAAGCCTTCAAATTCTGCAATATGGTAAGGAGGGAGGGAGGGAGTGACATGCTGGCATCATAACTTGTTGCTCCTTCAACATATGGATTGTGTCTGACTATTCTTATAAGATTATGGTTCTTGGTAACCTTGTTAATGGTTCTCTGAATAGTCCTCACTCCACATTTCTAGGAATTCTGGGGTAAGGCTAACTCCTCAATATGTCAGGTGACTACCTGTTGAAGGGTTATGCCTGGGATTGTATGATAAGAAGCTATGATGGTAGCCAAGAGGTGTGGATGAGGTGTGCAAGAGCATAGATGGAAGGTCAACAACAACTCAGGTGAGGAAGATTGAAAAAAATAACACAGTGATACGTTGGGACCTTTAGAATTATGTCTTGTATTATATGCCCATATCAGGGAAGGTAGATATTTCCACAAGAGCAGAGCAAGATAGGAACATTACTGCCATGCTGAAATAATTCTCCAGACTGGTTGTGCGAAGAACTAATACCACACCCTTTCTCAACATTTGAGTACTGTTACCATGCAATATCACAAGATATCTTTCTGATAGGGTCTGAAAGATCGAGTCATTATCTTAAAATGAGAATTTGTCATTATCACGGACTATGCAGATCCCACAACACAAGTGTAATATGTCTGGTATCTGATATAGGGATACCCAGCAAAAGCCTGGCTACAGGATTCTAAACCTGCTATAGTGGGGCAACATCATCCTCCATAAAACCAAAGTAAAGTGTCTTACAGTACTCACGACATTAGTCAAAAAAAGATGTTGCAGGAATCACTGTACCATGTTCAAAGCTTACATAAAATGGTTTGGCTATGCTACACACTCTTGACATAATTATACTTTACTGGAAAGGCTCACCCAGACTCTGCCACAGTTTGCTGTGAGGGAAAGATTAGTTTGCTCTTTATATCTTATATTTTGTATTACTTTATTGCTTTTTTCTATTTTGTATACTGTGGTTTGTTTTCTTTACATTGTGTTTTACTTGTATTCTGCTTTTAACTGCATATTAAAACTTGAAAAGAGACCACATCTCTGTCTCTTGTGAGTCAGACATAATGTTCCCATCTCACACCCTTTTCCTGTTGTATTCTTAAACACCACTGTCTTTCTAGTTGCCTGCCCCTTATGTTAATTTGACCGTATAGCCTGTTCCCTCTCTCCTTTCACTGGCTGGTGTGAGTAAGCACAAGACTATCGATTTGTGAAATCACTCCTCTTCAACTACTTAAATTTATTAGCCATCCTACTGTATCCCACAGTACCAGAATACAAAAGTGCCCATGCCCTTTCCATCTATCTTGCTCTTTTAAAATTAGTGGCTCTCCACTAAAATGTAACTTTTTAAACAGCTAAATCTTAAGTTACCCACTTTCATATCTAACTGCTTGCTGCACATTGCAGTGTTTAGGATAAACCATTTTTTCATCCTACCTTTAAGCATCTATTGCAAGACCATCAGTTATTGAAAAGCCCACATTCTGCCTGTCAGTAACCATCCTGGGATTAGTGCTCCTGTTTTGTCCTGGTGTGAGAAAGAGTACAGGGACATTATTTCCTGAAGATTGCTGATCACCAGAAAGCCTAATAATGGCTTTATAGGTGACAGCTTGGAATATGTGATTATATTCTGATCCTGGTGAGAGAATGAGTGCAGTGATTCCTGACTGTTTCTGGTTGGAGAGTGAGTGTCTATGTTTAACATACCTGTTTGGTCTGGTTGCTATTTGAGGCATCTACCAAAGAAAAGCTACAAGACTACAGACCCATGCATCATCTGGGAAAAGAATGTGGATCACTAAATAGGCTGTGGCCTTCTTCTCTTCATAGGTTCATAGGTTCATAGGTAAATACTAGGCTATCTGCCCAAGGGCATTTATAAGCCTAGCCAGAATGCATTGGCTTTCGCCACCTCCTTAGATTAATTCCCTGTGCCTCTGTCCAGCAGAGTCATTAGTTCCCTGCACCTCTGCCAGCAGAGCCACTACAGTGAGCCCTGTAGTAAATTTTCTGTCTCCCATCCACCTGTCAAGGTTTCTCTTGAAGAGTTTTAGTGAGGGGATCTGCCTGATGTATATTGGAATCCTGTTCCAAAGCATGGGGAGTCCCTGGGACATGGATCTATCCCCCCTGCACATCCTATTTATCATTGTGGTGAGGTTTATATCTCCAGAGTGTGTGGGCTCTCCAGGATTTGTTTTTTTTTTTAGATGGAGCATGTCCATCAATTCAGGGTTGGACATGGCCTTGTTTGTCAGGCAGAGATCACCTCTGTGTAAGTGGTATGCAACTGAGTACAGCTGGAGTTTCTTGAGTTGGGCTGTATAGGGCAGCTGTTTGAGGCCAGTAATCCTTTTGGTGAGGTACTTTTGTGGTCTTTCCAGCTGTTGCAGGTGTCTTGTAAGGTACATCCCAAATGGGGCGTTGTATTCTATGATGAGTCTAATGAGTGATGAGTAGAGAGGCGCAATAACCTCTTTTGTTCTGGATGCGAACCCTTTTGTGATTAGGTGGGCCACATAGGATTTTCTAACCACCTTGGTAATATGATTATCAAAGGAGAGATTACTATCTACTTGGGTCCCCAAATCCCTTATTACATTTTCTGCATTTTGGGGACTACCACCTATGTGGTAGTTCACGGGTACTTTGTTTTTCCAAAGGGGATGACTATGCAGATTTTGGCATTTAACTTGAGGCCATGATTTTGACACCAGGTATCTGTCTCAGTGAGACCCTTCTGAAGGGTGTCTGCATCAGCCGGAGAATCAGTTATGGCCCCTAGTTTGCAGTCATCTGCAAACTTTGTCAGTTATAGTCCTCCTGTGCTTGCCTGTACCTCTGAGAAATATATATCGAACAGGACTGAGCCCTGGGAGATGCCACTTGTAACCGGTTTAGAGTCGGACCAAGAGCCTGCAACTCTCACCGTGTGAGTTCTATCCGTGAGCCAGTTGGAAACCCATCTCATGACGTAGGAGTTTATGTTCAAGCTGGTGAGCTCTTCTTGGGATTGGTGCTAACATTTTGCTTCTGGTGAGAGTAGAAGTAAAGGAGCATTGTATCCCAACAGAGTGAAGCTGTGGTGAGACCAGAATTAGCACTAGCCAGGCAGTAGCTATTCATGTGGTTCCCATCTTTTCACCATTTTTGACAAGCTAATTCTTTGTTTTTAGTAAGTATTGTTTGATTTGTTTCTAACTTCAAAATATCTGCCTAAATACCTCATTCTTAAGTTTTCTAGTTCTATGTATTAGTTTCCCCTCAAGTGTTTGACAGTGCTCTGTACAGACTCAGACACCTTGAGTGACAATTTTTCCGGTAAAAACACAAATGAAATTTCTCCAATACCTACTTGCATACAGGGCAACTAGATTGCAGTGAAAAGCACTGTCTACATAGTTGCAAACCGGATACTCCTGTCAGTGTTTGATATTCTCACTCCAACTGTCTAGTCAATAAAAAAGGGTCTGTTGCCATGGATATGAATTTTCCTACTGTCTCCATTATTGGTTGGTGGATATGGGCATGCTGAGGCAATGCAGAAATTGCCTCATGTTTACTGACAACCAGATAAATGATAAGGTATGTGAGAGATGTATCTACACAATGTCACTGGAGGCAAAGCTCTTTCATAAAAGTACTCCTAATGACAATAAGGTTGTTAGTAGTACACACGCTGCACCCATCACACAAAATTCAAATCAGACATATAGACCCACATATGCTGAGGCACTTATATGTAACCTTCTTAAACCGCAAAGGCCTCATAGATGAAGTACATGTAGCAAATACCCTCAGCAGCCCCAAATGCACTCTTTTAAAACAACACCCACATCAACATATAGAGCTACATCTCGTGGAGCCTCTACCTCTAAGCCCATACATCAAGTAACCACACAATCCAACATTCTAGTAATTGGAGACTCCATCGTGAGACACACTGATGTCCCTGTCACCAGGCTGAGTAAGGAGAAAGTTGCAATCAGTTGTGTATCAGGGCCTCATATCCATCACATTACGCATGCACTCAGGTCATTGGACCACAATTACCAATATGACTCAGTCATAGTCCATGTGGGAGTAAATGACTAGAGACATACCTCCCTTGACTATATGAAGAGAGACATCATCAAGCTCTTGGAATATGTGTCTCAGGCTGATATGAGCCTAGAATTAAGCAGCATTTTACCTTCTCCAAGGATGATGCCACAATACGAACAAAAGATGATTGACTTTAATAATTGGCTTAGTTTCTGATGTTACTCTAAGTGTGTGCTATATTTGTCAGCATGGAAGGAGATGATCAACATATCACTCAGCTTTGCCAGGGATGGTCTGCACTTCTACCCTCTAGGCTTTCTAATATTAGCTAAAACATTGTCTTCCACCGTAGTGCCTTTTTAGGCAATGCCAAACTGAAAGTACTTCAGACATAGCAAATGAAAACCAAGAACATCTGAAGGTATTGCTGCTCAATGCTAGGAGTCTAAACAAAAAACTCCATTCCCTAGATGCTCTTTTTACCCTAGAGAATGCTGTTGTTTGTGTGGTCATTGAGACGTGGTTTAAAGCCACAAAGAGTGCACCAACAGTGCAAGGCTATAATGCCTTCCACACATTTAGGCCAGCTACTTCACAGGCAGGGACTAAAGGTGGAGGTGTCTCTATTCACATCAAAAATAAATCACTTCAAGGCTGGTCAAACAGGACAATGCACTTGAGATGATCCATGTTCAAATCATCATAGGTAAAATCCAATACCACTTGCTTGCAAGCTATAGATCCCCATCTATGACACAGGAAACCCATACCATGTATTTAAACTTAATTGAAACACTAACCAGCCAACCCAATACCATATTCATGGGTGACTTTAATTACCTCAATATTAACTGGGAATCCTATATGACACCAAACATACATGCACAGAGATTCCTGGATTTTGTAAACACAAACTCCCTGGTCAATACATGAACCAGGGTAGCAACCATACTGGATCTGGTCCTAACTAATATGGGAGAGTGCTGCACACCGCCTACTGTAATGCCTTCGCTGATAAGGTCAGACCATAAAATGGTCTCCTTTGAAGTAAAAATAAAACCTGGATTCCCAGCTAAACCTGGAATATTCAGGAACTATTCTAAGGCTAACCTCTTGCTATTAAGTGAGAAACTGGCAAAATTGTAAGCTCCCATAAACCCTGAGAATACTTCTGCCTATGCAGAACTGTTGACAGAAACCCTGTAGAAGCATGTTAATAGCTACCTAGAGGCAGCTGTACCCACCAGGAAGAAGTACAGAACAAACTCAAAAAACAAGCTACCCTGGTAGAATCACAAAATCATTCGGCTGTATAACAGGAGGAAGAAAATTATGGCAAAAATTAAGATGTGCAGCAGGATAAAAGCACTCTCATTAAACTAAACAAACAACTCAGAGGACTAAAGCCAAATTTGAGGTAAGTTTGGCCTTCCGTGCCAAGGACAACCACAAAGTATTCTTTAGATATGTCCGCAACCTCAACGGCAGTATACAATTGTGAGTGGAACTCATTGTAAATGGAGCCACCTATACTGAGACGGAAGATGTAGCAAACCTCTTGGCTGATAAACTTTAGCCCTCTCTCCCCCTCAACCTTCCCTCAGGAAATATCATCAAATATAACTCCCCCTACTATCACTAGGGAGCAGGTCCTTAATGCCCTCTCTGTGACCAAGAACACTGCATCAATGGGCCCAGACAATAACCCAGGATGCCTTCTTAATAGCATGACCAGGTTGAGTAGGCATGATCTGCCCTTTACGAAACCAAACTGGGTTGGGTCCAGTGTCTGGAGGTTTACTATATCTCTATTGATCATCTCCATGATAATTCTTTCCATGGCTATACATATAAGACTAGTGAGACTTATGCTTCTGTAGTTTCCAGGATCAGTATATGGTCCACCTTTGTGCAGAGGTTTGACTGTTGCCTTTCTCCATTCATGGGGCATAAAGTTTGTTTGGAGGCTACAGTTATTAAATAATACCATAGGCCCTGATAGATCATGTTTTATGCTATTAAGAAGGCATCCTGGGATACTGCCTGGGCCCATTGATGCAGTGTTATTGGTCTTAGAGGGAGCATTAAGGACCTGTTCCCTAGTGATAGTAGGGGGAGTTATATTTCATGATATTTCCTGAGGGAAGGTTTAGGGGGAGAGAGGAGTAAAGTTGGAGCTGAATTTATCAGCCTGGAGGTTTGCTATATCTTCTGACTCAGTATAGGTGCTTCCATTTACAATGAGCTCTGCACACAATTGTGTATTGTCTTTGAGGTTGTGGATATAGCTAAAGAATGCTTTGTGGTTGTCCTTGGCCGGAGAGGCCAAACATACCTCAAATTTGACTTTGGTAGACTTTATTTGTCCTCTGAGTTGTTTGTTTAGTTTAATGAGAGTGATTTTATCCTGCTGGATGATGCACCTCCTAATTTTTGCCATGAGTTTCTTCCTCCTGTTATACATCTTATTGATTTTGTGATTCCACCAGGGTGGCTTATTTTTTCAGTTAGTTCTGTACTTCTTGCTATCAACATGCTTGTACAGGGTTTCTGTGAACAGTTCTGCATAGGCAGAAGTGTTGTTAGGGTTTATAGGAGATTGAAATTTTGCCAGGTTCTCGCTTAATAACAGGAGGTTAGCCTTACAATACTTCCTGAATATTCCCATTTTAGCTGGGGATCCAGGTTTTACTTTTACTTCAAAAGAGACCATTTTGTGGTCTGACCTTACCACGAAAAGCATTACAGTAGGGGGTGTCCAGCACTCTCCCATATTGGAGAGGACCAGATCCAGTATGGTTGCTCCCATGGTAGTTGGTGTATTGACTATCTGGTCCAGAAAGTTTGTGTTTACGTTTGATGACATATAGGATTCCCAGTTAATAGTGGGGTAACTACAGTCACCCATGACTATGGTATTGAGTTTGATGGTTAGTGTTTCTAATAAGTTTAAATACATGGTATGGGTTTCCTGGGTCATAGAGGGGGACCTATAGCTTGCAGGGAAGTGGTATTGGATTTTACCTGTGATGATTAGAACATGAATCAGCACAAGTACATTGTCCTGTTTGCCCAACCTTGAAGAATATTTATTTTTGATGTAAATAGAGACACCTCCACCTTTAGTCCCTCCCTGTGAAGTAGCTAGTCTAAATGTGTGGAAGGCATTATAACCCTGCACAAATGATGTGCTTTCAGCAGCTTTAAACCACACCTCTGAGACTGCACAGGCATCAGCATTCTCTAGAGTAAAGGGAGCTTTGAGGGAGTGGAGTTTTTTGTTTAGGCTCCTAGCATTGAGCAGTAATACCTTTAGATTTTCTTGGTTTTGATTTGCTATGTCGGAAGTACTTTCAGTTTGGCATTGCCTAAAATAGGCACTATGGGGGAAGACAATGTTTTAGCTAATATTCAAAAGCCTAGAGGGGAGAGGTGCAGACCATCCCTGGCAAAACAGAGTGGTCTGTTGACTATCTCCCTCCATGTTGTCCAACATTGTACCCCCTTAGAATGACACCAGAAACTAAGCCAGTTATTAAAGTCAGTCATCTTTTGTTCATATTGTGGCATCATCCTTGGAGAAGTAAAATGCTGCTCAATGCTAGGCTCATGCCAGCCTGAGACACATATTCCGAAAGCTCCATGATGTCTCTCTTCATATTGTCTAGGGAGGTACATCTCAGGTCATTTACTCCCACATGGACTATGACTGAGTCATATTGGTAATTGTGATCCAATGACCTGAGTGCATGTGTAATTTGGTGGATCCTAGCCCCTGATAAGCAAATGACCTTAACTTTCTCCTTACTCAGCCTGGTGAGAGGGACATCAGTGTGTCTCACAATGGAGTCTCCAATGACTAGAATGTTGGATTGTGTGGTGACATGCCATCTGGGCTTAGAGGTAGAAGCTTCATGAGATGTAGCTCTATGTGTTGATGTGGGTGTCATTTTGAAAGAGTATGTTTGGGGCTGCTGAGGGTTTTTCTTACATGTACTTTGTCTAGGATGTCTTTGTGGTTTACATAGATTGATAGATAGATTACATAGATAGTAATCTAGCCTTTGATTATCATGTGTCTACAGTGGTGAGGAAATCATTCTATTTTGTGCAATTTTTAATCAAAGGTATGGCATCTAAATCCAAGGAAGTCATTGTTCCACTGTATTTGGCATTCATCAGTCCTATCATTTATTTATTTTATTTATTTTACATTTATTGACCGGGTTAGTCTGACTGAGCTGTAAGGCCCATTTTCTGCAGAAACCCGGGGAGAAAAGCTCCACAGTAGAATACAATTTTCTTAAACAGAGAAAAATTAGCACAAATAAGCAATATATTTATATACAGTATATGCACACAATAGTGAGTATAGTTTTACATAATACTTTGGAAAGGAGGTTGAGAGATGAGTAGATATAATACCAAAGAAAGGACAACAATACATTAAGGCTAAGTTGCATTGAGATAATAGAGAGTCTGTTATGATTTGAGCAAGTATTAGATTGTATGTGCTACGGAGTTACCAATAAGTGCTCGATCACCTCAAAAATGGTACATTAGTCCAGCCAGGAATCGCAGCTTCACCTCCAATAAAAGATAACTCCACTCCTTCACAAAAGCATATCCACAACGCCAGAGTGAAAATGATACTTTTATTACTAAAAAATTGCAAAAGCCAAACGCCACAACTGAATAACGGTTAAGCGTTTTCACCCATGACATATGGGCTTCTTCAGAACACCATATCTATTTTCAAGACACCATTTGTTTAGCCACAGTTCTTGTATTCATTCACAAGTAGTAGATTGAGTTGAGGAGAAAAGTAAGGAAATGACAATATTTGAGGGGAGGGCCGGGGGTGATTAAAAGTGAAGATGGGCTTAAGAGTTTTATTAATAACTGAAAGGAAGGAGGATTTAGGAGATTATGTGAGAACAGGGGGTAAGTGAGAGGGAAGGCAGTAAAAATGTCTTAGAGGCATAGGGAAAGTAGTTTAAGGAGGATGAAATTGAGTACAATGCCCCCTTTGTTATGTACCTAACCAGGCATATCCAACAACCGGAACTTCCACAAAGGTTCCTCACTAAAAGAATACAGGGTGTAAGTAACCTGTCCTATGCAGACTGCCTCAAGGCCCTATTCCTGTGTTCTGTCTCCTACAGGTTTTGAGGGGACATCTATGCCTGGCATATGTGGCATTGTCAGACCCCACTCTGATGGACCTCATGCATATCCACAAAACAAACAGCACCAGAATTGCCCATTATAAAGACTTAACCCTCACCTGTGATATTAAATAGGGCCTGCTGGAGAGATAGGTATGTATCTCTGAGACTACCCCATCTATGGGCAGGCTCCCCATCAATGTGAAGCAGAGCTCCTCTCAAACCCAATTCAAGTGCAACTTAGACAATTGGATGGGAAACCAGAAATTCATCCCTGGTTTGGCACCTATGTCTCTAATAGACACAGCTAACCTGTAAATGGCTCATCTCCCAAGCCCATGCTTACACTTATTAAGGGTATCAGAACACTTCCAAAAGCAAAACAATGCTGTTCAATACCTTCCCTAAATGGCAGAATAACTCTCAGTCACTTCTTATACATGTCCATCTTGACAACCCCATTGATCAAGTCATCTCCCTCAAATACCTTAATCCCACACTTAACTTTCACCTTCACACGGAACAAATATGGAAGAAAATAAATTCCCACCTCTTTTGGCCTATAAAATGCCCCCTTTCTTTTCAGATCAACTGGAATGTCATAGACAAAGGCTTTCCACTAGCACAGCCTGAAAATGGAGTTCTACTGGTGGCAACATCATACAAGAAAAACTCCTCATCCATCCAAACTATAAACTCTATCTGACATTTCATTACCCTTTCCCCTGGGAATGAGCATCATTGTATTATTCTTAATAAAGCTAACTGGCAACCACTCCATCAACATGCCACTCTGCTCTTGTATCCCAACTCTACTACCTCCTTAAAGAATACTCCTGTCTTTTCCTTGACTTTCACCTAAACAGATAATCCCCAGTTACAGTGTAAAACATTTTATCCACTCTGGTCCACTTCTTCAATGTCCCTGAACCAGAATTCATTGCACAAAATTTCCTTCTTTACCCTGGCTTCCAAACTCTGGGAATTCCTCTCTACTAATCTTAAAGACCTCATCTTGCACTTTCACTCGATTATCAAATTAAAGATCATCTCAAGTCCAAGCCCATTTGTAAATGCCTTCCCTCTGCATACATCAGCTAATCCACCACTCTCCCCTTCACCAACCAGGCACCTTTGACTTCCTTACATTATTTCCTACACAAATATGTGATATCCCTTACACATTGTATGTAGTGTATACAGTTAATTTCTGTGTACCCCTACCTTACTTTTGCCATCTTTTACACTTTGTGATTTATCCCGTCACTATTTACTATCTTCATCTTCCCTTCTAAATTGAACCATCTCTTCCTATTGTTATTTAAGCAGTGTACCTTATTATCACTGTTAAAGTACACTGCTTAAATAACAATAGGAAGAGATGGTTCAATTTATTATAACTGTTAAGGCCATGGTGGTGCAGCGGTTAGCATTGTTGCCTCACAGCAAGACGTTTTCTTGTTTGATTCTCGGCTGGAGTGCCTTCTATGTGGAGTCTGCATGTCCTCCTCGTGGTTGAGTAACGTTAAAGACATACAGGTAGGTGCATACATGAATGGGTGTGCCTTCTTTGAAGGTTGGGCATTGGGCTGACAATTCGGCACAGTAAAAATCCACTGCCAATCATTAGTGGACCGGAGTTCCGCTGTGGTGATCCCTAACCAGGAAAAGTCGAAAGACTTTAATATCACTGTTACTGATTCATTGCTGTCTTTACAGCATTTTATTTGTATTCATAATACTTATTGTTAACTTGCTTGTCTACTGTCATTTATATTTGTCCAGGCTGAGACTGGAATAGGTCCATTTTGATCCATGCTCTAACTCGGTTATGAAATTGTATAAATAAATAAATACAATGCCCTGATAACAGCTGACAGACTGTCCTTAATTATTAGTATAATTTCAATAATACACCATGATCTTATACACAAGGAATACATTCCAGTCTGTTCTCTGCACTGAAAGTTAAAGGAAAGTAACCTGTGAAAGATGTACAGTGAGGAGAAACCAGCACAATCATGTCTTTTAATGAACTAGGTTTTAGTCAGCTGATATCTGTGCATTGAAGGATGGTAACCAGGTAGTTGTCCAGAGAACTCAGGCTGGTGTTTATTTGAGACAAAGAGGCACAGGAAATGTTATTATCACAGCACAGTATTCTTCTGCCATGTATAACCTATTTTAGCAGCTTCATGTACACTGTGAAGAGAACAGAGCCATGATAATGTCTTGGGTGGCATCATAGTTAAACAGGTATCTCCTAGGAAAATAAATATTATAAACCACCAGAAGGATGTGATCCAGGAGGTATGAGGGAAACTAGTTGAGCATGCTGAAATTTAAGCAACAACTAGAGTGCAGGAATACAGACATGATTCTATGGCCCATGTTGAAAAGTACCCATGAGCTGTCAAGACATCAAGTGGGACCTGAACTGATTAAGAATGACATCACTAACTACCCATACAAGGGCAATGTGAAATTAATGAATCTATACTATTGTCTCATAATGTTGCTGTAAAAATGTATGTTACTGTCAAGAATGAAACTCTTGTTGATCTGATGTACATATTTTATGAGAATTAGGGAAATTACTACCTCTTTTTACCAAGTCACTCCTAGAGTGCTAATTATGCTGCATTCTGCTTCATGCCTAAAGTGGTAGTTGTGAGCTTACTTCTGTCATTCAATGATGTTACAATGTAGCTTAACAGTAGTACTAAACCGTATTCAGTGTCAGGATTAAGCACCTTAAATGTTGGAAAATTATTTAACTTAAACAAGCAAAGCAAAAATGTGCTTTACTTGTTTATATTAAATGACTTCTGTCATGTTTTAATGTACCTTTGACTCAGAGTATCAGGCATTAACTGCTCACCCTGCCAGCCATCATGAATTTGATATCCCACTATTGAGAGCTAGCAGGTGTGGCTCCTAGCAGAGTGAATAACTAAGTAATGTGCTGGAACAAGAAATTTAAGGAAATATTTTACTAGCCTTGTAGATCCAGTATATAGCCATCAGTATGTAGAATGCAGAGATGAGACAACATCTGTGACTTCAATCACAGCACTAGGGAACTACACCAAGAAAAACTCTGAACTATTAAAAAACAATATAAAAACATATCTTTTCATCGTTAGAAGAAACTTACAGAGCTTGACACCCTCATTAAGAAATGTATGTAGCATGTTTAAATTGTGAGGCTCAAAAATCATTGCAACATGTCAGACAGGCTGAACTTTCAGCCATTGAAAGATTACTACCAGATTATTTGATACAGAAAATGCCTCAGTAAATAAAAATATTGTATTCTTATGTGACATCGCTAAAGGCTATAACACATTACTCCCTGGACCATTTATTCTGAACCCTAACCAGGGGTGACAAAGTCTTGGACTCGGTCCTTACCACTCTGTTGCCTACCAAATGTAACCTGCTCCATGGTAAAATAGACCATAAGTCAGTCACAGTCACTATAACACTAAAGCCAAAAGTATCTTTCACTAGCTCTGTATTCAGAAATTATACTAAGGGTAATCTACTACAATTAAGTGATGACCTGGCTAAATTCAGCACCCACATCAAACTGTTGACCAACTATGTATGAGCATTCTTTACAAATTCTATGCACAAATAAATAATTATTCCCCTCTGAAGTAAATACAATGCCAAATGTTAAAATAAACCCTTTGTTGGAACCCAAACATAACCAGGCACTATAAATAAAGAAAAAGACTCACGGCATGTAAAAATGAATGTAATTCTCAAGATGTCAAAACTGCAGTTCCTAAACTCAACAGGGAGCCCTGGTCCCTGGTCAAATGAACCAAAGCTGGACATTAAGGAAATAGTCACCCGGGCAAAATGCAAGCATAAGTCCTGCTTGAACTATGTGCAAAGCCTTAGAAGCAATGCTCAGTACTGAACAGAGCTTATAGCAAATTATATCACACACTCTGACCCAAAGGACATAGCCAATATACTAGCAGAGAAATTTAGCTCTAACATCACCCTCTTTCCCCCCTTCATTCCCAAGTCACATACCCACATCTACATCTGTGTTACATTTCCCAAGAACAAGTCTGCAAAGCATTATCAAATGCCAAGTACATTGCTTTTACAGTTAGATAACTTACCAAGATGCCCGCTGGCCAGCCTGAAACAGGACATGGAAACCCTCCTGCAGGGGCTATTCAATATCAGCCTCCAAGCAGGCTTTATGCTGGAAAAATGGGGGAGAGCAACAGTCATCTCCCTGCATGAGTGTGAGGCATCCACAGCTCTGAGTAATTATAGACCCAAAAGTGTGACCAGCCTCATCTTTAAGGCTATGGAAAGGAACAGTACAGAAGTAATAAAGACATAAACCTACAAACTCCTGACCCAAGTCAGTTTGGTTTTGCAAAAGTCAGATCTTGCCTACTAAAATTGGTTGACTTCTTTGAGAAGCAATGGATGAGGGAAAATTCGTATATACCACATATCTAGACCTCCCAAACATATTCAGCACAATCCCAAATGTAGATATTGGTGATAAACTCTCCCAGCTAAATGTTAATCCTATGTAACTCAGTGGATATTAAAATGTCTCACTAATAGCACCAAAAGAATTAAGGCAGTCAGCTCTACCTCCTCCTAAAAGTTCCTCATAATGACTTACTCCAGGGTTCAGTCCTTCTGCCAGTTCTCTGTGCCATTTACTTCTCAGAGGTCAAAGAAAATTGTATTGATTTATTGCTGACCAAGTTTGCTGATGACTGTAAACATGGTGTCTTTCTAAACACTCCAGAAGATATCAACATCCTTTAAGTGTGTCTTTCATAAACAAATAGCTAGTGTCAAACCATGGCCTGAAACTAAATGTCAGACATTGTACAACAGACTCCTTTAGGAAGCTCAGTGTCTCCTGTAAATATCACATTGACAACACTCCCCTGAAAATTGATCAAATAGTCAGGAACCTGGTGTACTAAGCAGACAATGCTTTGATCACCATGTATCAACTGTTATAACAAAGGCCTTTTTCTTTATGCAGCTTATTAGAAAGTGTATTGTTTTTTGGTCCAGGGATGTCCAATGTATTAGGTCGATCATTAAATATAATGCTCCCTTTGGTATGTACTTTCCAAACACTTGACACAATTTGAATGACCACAGCACTTTCCCACCAAGAAAATCAATGACCTAAATCCTAAAAATTAGACTGGCCGTTTCAATGGCTCATCCATCTTCTTAATATCCTATAGGTTACTGTGAGGTGATCCCTGCCTCATGTGTGGAGCCTCAACAGACTCTGTCCTTTCAGATCTACATTACATTCACAAGTCCAGTGGTGGTATTAACACCCACTTCAGAGATCTGAACTTGTTCTGCAACATAACTATAACATGTTGGAGGTATGGATATCTACAACAGAGAATGACACCTCTTTGGAATCATCTTCCTCTCCACATAAAGCAAGGGAATACTTCTACTGTGTTCAAACAAAATCTGGGTGATTGGATGAGTATCTATAAATTCACCCCTGGTCTAGCATCCTTGATCCTAATGGATAGGGGTAACATTTAAAAGGCTTAGAGTCCCTGGGTTACTCATACTTAAATACAAATGCTACACATTTCTTGGGAATGCATGACTAGGATTAAAAAGATCTTGAAGGATCAATAGCTTATTAAGTACCTATGAACGTAGAAACAAACAACGATTGTGACTCATCTAAACAGTAAATAGTGGCATAACAAGAAACTCAATAAAGAATCTATCAATAAATAAAGAAAAAGTTACATTTGCCAGAAGAAGACTGATTTCACTGCAATGAACATGAAATTAACTGTAATTGTAAAAAGAACTAGAATAATGGGAATATAAGCTATAAGAAGTAAATATATAAATGTATAAAATAAAAAAAATGTGGAGTGATTATTTAAAAGTAAAAAGACAGAGGTGAAATAAATGTTTCAACCTAATGTAAATGAAAGGAAACTTCTTAAAGAAATCGGTGGGGAATAATTAAGTTAAATAGAAAGAGAGAAACACAGAAAAAAGACAGAGAAAGGGTCTATTAAAAAAGAAGGTGTTTGCCTGGGACTGTTAATATAAGGAGTATACTGAGAAATTAACTAATAGTCAGGTGTGTAGCTAGGTCATGTGTAAGGCATCAAGGGGTGCAAATAGTAAACTCCATTTGGGTGATGGTGCAGTACCTGTATTCAGAAAGGAATGCTGATGCAGCAATTGCGGGCAGAGTTGGAACACTTCAGCACTCCATGTGTGATATTTACACTGTAGCAAGCCATTTGTTATATTTGTAGCAAGCAGTTTGCTACAGTTTACAGAGGTCCTCAACTTACATCAGGTGGAAGACAGAAATGGAAATTTGAATGTGTAGAACTACTGCAGCGTGGCAGTTGCATTCCAACGGAAGACTAGACAGGCAGTTTATATCATTTTACCTGCAGTAATATGTCTATGTCTGTTTGTGGTATGAGGGTCAAGGCCAAATCATCTGAGAGATAATAATAAGAAATGCCTAATGTCTAGCCAGTAAGCCTCCTAAACAGGTGTCTTTAATGGGACAAGGATACCCCCGTAGTGCTGCTGTTTACAGAAAAGTGGTTTTATAGGGAGACATGACCTGGGTTTTATTGTACCAGGCCACATAATGGCAAGGAATAGAACATCTGTCACTTAAGATTCAGTTTCCCTGTAAATATCGAAGTATATAAGTATAACGTAGGAGGAGGAGAAGGAGGTTTATTTGGAGTATTTCTCTGTCACTCATATCAAAGAAAATAAACACAAGTAAGGAAGTAAATAAATAAATAGGGAAGACAAATAATAATGTCACACAAAAGACTGCTAGAGTGCAGTATTTCATCTGTGGTCAGGGCTGAAGTGAATGGCTTGCTGTACTTAACAAAATATTTTTTTTAATTTTTTGGGCCCTCAAATAAATCAAAGGATTATAACTTTTTTTTCTTCAACTTAATGTTGAGGGTGCCACATCACATAGCTATGGCTCTGTGATGTGCTATAGTACCACACGACAGATAGTTGCCTCTTCAGATAGTGCAAGATATTTCCCCTATACCACATCATGCAATACTGTCATGCACAGACATACACATACACAAACACACACACATGCTCACTTATACACTTATGCCCACATGTACACATGCGCTCGTGTATTCACACACACACACATACACACAGACACACACACACACTACTTACACACATGTACATGCACACCTACACACACACACACACACACACACACACACACACACACACACACACACACACACATGCATGCAGCCTAGCAGTACTTAAACTGATGCAGTAATAATACACTTGCTAATAGCATAGGCAGCAGTTTTTATTTACCATAAAACTACAGTGTTCACTTCTCACTGATTGGTTTCAAAATAGCTTGTCTTTTAGGGCTGCCACCTTTTCAGATGCCTAAAGTAGGACATTTTTTGTTGAAATGTGAAATTTTTCAGGGAAAACATACACGTAGCCAGTACAAAGGTTAGAACTATACTTTTTTGCCAAAATAAAAGCTTATTAGTGTAGTATTTAAGTTGCTTATGTTATTTATTATAGCATTTATGTGTTTCATATGAAAAATAACTATTTTATGCAACTATTAAAGAAAACGTAGGAATATTCTCTGTCCTAAAATTCAGGACATTTGCCATTTTTTAGTTTTTTCCACAGGACACAACTGCCCAAAGAGGGACTGTACCTCACAAAGAGGGACAGGTGGTAAGCCTATTTTCTTTGAATTGCTGTTCCATGCTATTTTAATCTCAATGTACATCTCTTGTGTAAAGCAGACGGCTAATTTACATTATCAAGTATGACCTCTGTAGTGCTGCAGTAGTCTCTAAATCACTACCATTTAGCATATAGAGGTGGAAATGAGACTACACATTGTGTGTGTCTGAATACCCCCACATGTAAGTGATGCAATACTTACCCGTGGGAGGCATGAACAATCACTTCTTTTCTACATAACCTATTACAAAACAAAAGTAGCACAAAAAGTGAGCATTATGAAACTGTTGAATGATACTTACATATCAGGATCAAGCCAGACAGCTGGTAATGTGAATCAGCTGGATTTATTATTATGTTTTAGTTGAATACATATCCTTTTAAATTGTGTCTTTATACTAATTGAATAATTATTTAATTGTTTTCATTTTTGTATAAATGAGATATGTGTCTTTACAGCATTCAAGTCTTAAGAAGTCTAACACTAGGCGAAAGCGCTTACTGAATGAACTGTGTTGTGCTGGTTGAATATTAAAGAAGCTGTGTCATGACCATTTTATCTTTTGGTTTTTGTTGCTGTGTTTCCATTTTTGCAAATACTTACATA
The DNA here is from genome assembly GCF_019279795.1 of Protopterus annectens. Lineage (NCBI taxonomy): Eukaryota > Metazoa > Chordata > Ceratodontiformes > Protopteridae > Protopterus > Protopterus annectens. The sequence goes on along the minus strand of NC_056729.1, from coordinate 253,281,195 downwards.
TTGGGATTAAGCCAGACTGTCGGGGATGTGAATGAGAAAGAGAAAAAAAAATAGAGCAATGGACTGATATCATACATGTTTCTAGGTGTACAAAGAGCTAGCACTATTCAAAAGCAAGTGCTCACCTACCTGATTTTCTTCCTATCAAGAAATTCACCCATATCAAAATAAAAGTTAAAGGAATAGACATGTCAAAGAAAAGTATATTTTAAAGTTTGCCAGGCTGTTTGATGCAGTACTTTTTTAGAATTACGAAATACTGCAACAGAATCTACTAAACAAGTGTGAACAAAGAAATGGCTTTAATATAAAATGCTACTGGCAGTGGTTGCTATAGTGATGCCAATAAGATATGTCAGGTGTAAGGGGGGGGGGGGGCTCTTCACAGTAGGTAGAGGATGTTAAAAATGGGAACTGTGACTTCATTTCCTGAGGACTGCATTTCATTGCAAACTAGTCTTGAAACATTTAACAAATAGCCTAAATCCAATGGTTTGCAAACCAATGTCCTTAAATATGTTACAATACCTTAAAACCATATTGCTTATTAAAATATAGGACTGGTATTTTGGAATTGATAGAGAAGATGGTTGCCATCCATGTCATAAGGAATTATGCCAAAGCAAATTCAAATGTAGCTTATTAAATTTAGGGCATATACTTTTAAATGCTTATGAACTAGTCACAGTGCTTAGTGCATCATGTGGTATGCAGATGTTCTGTATAATTCAATTGAAATATAGACGTCATGGAAGTTATTTATTATCCTTCTTGGAATGACATTGTGTAAGAGAGCAGAGTAAATATCTGCCAGAATTAAAGAAGTGCATCTGCAGAAGTGAAGACACATATTTCTTGTTGTGAGTTTCTGTGCTAGGAACTATAGAAGTATAATTCACAGTGGAAATATCAGTAATCCCCAGAATATGTGGGCTTCAGGAATCAAACATGACTAAAAACTAAAAGCTTTGGATCCAGTAATTTGATGTATTCTATAGTACAGATGGATTAGATGAAGCATCTGAAGAAATTCAGTACATCACATTGCTTCATTCTGCTGGGAGGAAGGTATAAAGGTATTTAACCCATTTACCTTCTCAGATGATAAAACAAAATAGTAGTACTTAGAGAAGTACTTAGAGAAAATTCAGTAATTACTGTCAGTCTAAAAGTATTTTTTGTCATTTATTAAAAATTAGAGCAAAACATCTTACAAAAGCTATAGATGCATATGTTGCTGATTTGACAGAAAGAGCCAACATGAGCTGCGTGATTCTTTAATAAGAGAGGGAACAATATTTGGCATAAGAAAAGATGAAATAAGAGGCAAAAACTATTGAATGATACAGTGATGTGTACCGAGCAGAGTAAATTAGCGATGCACAGTTAGTAACATCACTGATGAAAATGAGGTGTTTAGAATGTGTTAAAGAAAAGTAAGGAACATGTAGAAGAGCAACATGAAGCAATGTACTGTAAGAAAGAAAGGAACTCAAATGGAAGCCAGGGATAATTCTCCATCACAGAAATTTAGGGTTGCAATGTTTGTGGCTATAAGTAAGACTGGAAGTATTGAACAGTTCTTACCAAGCTTGAAGAAACTGTGCTAAAAGGACATTTGCAAAAATGAGTAAAAGCACAGTCACATGTTTTAAAAATACTTTTCATACTACTTGACAAACGTATGGAAGGAGTTGTTATTGCTGTCATTTAGAAGTTAAATTTTTGAGTTCTGTGTGCACTGCTCCAGTGGCATAGATGGACAAAGGTCTGACTACAGCCCAGCCAACTTGGGTTCAATTAGCAGCTCAGGTGATTGAGGGAGTGGCAGGGAGGGATGGGTATTAACATACCTGAGAGGGAGGGCTGGCCTGTGGGCTTCTTCTGTGATGATCACTGGTGGAGGCTGGGAATGGCACAATAGAAAGGCATGGTCTAAAAGGAGAAAAGGGTAGAGACATGTCTGAGCTGTTGCAGAGGTGGGGTAAAACACCACATGTTTCTGTTGCATGCCCACTCCTTTAATGTACCTTGGGTGTTACACAAAAGGGAGGGGGATGGGTCCAAACTTGCATTTATTTCAGTACAAACTGAACATGTTGTCTTCCTTTTTAAAAAAAGATTCATATGAAGTGAATGTTCCACTTATTTTGGGTTGTGTGGCTTCTTAGACACTAGGGATATTAAAATAAACTTTCAGTGTAGAACCAAAGCCTGTACAAGTACAAAATGAATCATAATATCACAAAGAGATGACAATTACAGTGCAAAACTGCAGAAAAGGTATCTTGTAAGAGTAAACTGCTGCCTTACAAGATTAATGAGCTTGTCAGGAGAATCATCATCATCAATCCTATTTTTTTCAATTTTCCACCTGCGGTTGGAGTGTTTTTTCAACTGTTGCTGTCTGTCTTGATTCCGTGAAACTCTCTTACCTTTGACAGTCATGCCTGACTGTCACAGGTCTTCTCTCAGACAATCCATTTGTCTCTTTGCTAGACATCCTTGATTCCTCTTGCATTCTTACTGTCTGTTCTGCACATGTGCCCAAACTGCTGTAATCTTTTCTCCTTAACATTTTCTGCAATTGGAGCTACTTTGGCTTTTGCTGTTATGTCCTCATTTCTTCATGTCTCCCACAGTGTGCATCCTGTCACCCATCTCAGGCACTTCCTTTTCATCACCTCTAGCTTCCTCAGCTGCTCTGCCTTCACTGTCCAGCTTTCTGTACTATATGGTAATACTGGTCACACCACGCAATGTTTTGTACACTTTTCACTTTCTTTCTCATTCTTCTGTCATACACTGCACATGACACTGTGCCATTTGGCTTCAGTACCACTGATTTTAGCTTTGACCTCCTTATTCAGACTTCCGTTCTCCTCAACCACCCCTCACAGATGCTTAAACTGATAATCTATTCCACTATTTTACCATCTATCACATTTTTCAGTTTCTTCTGATTTCCCCCATTTGCTGCCTTTACAACTGTCTTATCTGTAATCAGTTTAATCCCATGTGCACTCATTCCACTAATCTATTCTTTGCTGTGGTTCTTGCTCAGAGTCTGCCTGTACTGCCACATCATCTGCATACAGCAACTTTGTTCATCTGCCCCCTCCAACCTGTTTGCTGATGTAGTCCTTCACCAGAATGAACAGCAGTGGGCTCAGAGTTAAGCCTTAATGCAGATCCACTCCCACTATTCATTCTTTAGTTATTTAGTCCTTATACAAGAGAATATAATATATAAATAAAACCCAATGCAATGCCATGGAGACTTGTGCAGAAAAATATATAGAGATCTAAAACATAAAGCATCTAAAACATAAAGCTGAACAAGAGCTAAAGTGAATCGAAAACCTAGGTGCCTTTAGGAAACAATTAGAGTTGATGAACAGGATGAATAGGAAAGACACTGTTATAATGAAAGACAGCACTTTGTATCTGTACTGGACCACAAGATCTGAATAACGTAAAAGGCAACATTCCCATTGCTTACAATAGAAGAGGGTTCAATGTCATGTATTATATTTTTATCAATATTAGATACAAATGATGGGTTCTGGCAAATGAAAGATGAAGCAACCTGCAAATTGTGACAACTTGTTAGAAAAAGCTGAGTCCTAAGATTTTCATTTGGTATTTTGTTAGCAGTGGAAGTATTCCATACTGATGCTGTAGAGTCTTGACAGGTGTCATAAACAGAACTGGATGAGCTGTTGTCATGGAGTTGGGTGCAAGAAAAGCATAACCTAAAATTGCTCATAGGTTCATAGGTAGGTACTAGGCTATCGGCCTTTACAAGCCCAGCCAAAAAGGTACCCTGGCTTTTGCCACCCAAGAAAATTATTTTCCTGTGCCACTGTCAAGCAGAGCCACAGAGGTGATCCCCGGGGTGAATTTCCTATTTCCATCCAATCATCAAGATTTTTCTTGAAGAGTGCTAATGAGGAGCATTGTTTGATATAGATAGGTAGTTTATTCCAGAGTATAGGAAGTCTCTGGGACAGGAATCTATCCCTCCGGCATGTTCTCTTTATTGTGGTGACAAGGTTTAGGTCCCTAGAGCATGTAGCTCAGAGGGATTAGGATTTCTTTAAGTGGGGCATGTCCAACAGCTCTGGGTTTGACATAGTGTTGTATGTTAGGCAGAGATCACCTCTGAGTAGGCGATATGCGATGGAGTAAAGCTGGAGTTTTTTGAGACGGTTCATGAGGACATCTGTTTGAGGCCGGTAATCCTCTTTGTGAGGTATTTCTGCAGCCTTTCCAGTTGTTGTAAATGTCTTGTGAGGTACATTCCAAAAGGGGCGTTGTACTCTATAATGGGTCTAATGAGTGATGAGTAGAGGGGAACAATGACCTCTTTTTTTCTGGATGAGAAACCTTTTGAGATGAGGTGTGCCCCATAGAAGGATTTCCTGACTACTGTAGCGATGAGATTATCAAAGGAGAGACTACTGTCCACCTGTGTCCCAAGGTCTCTTATCACACTTTCAGTGTTAAGTATACTACCGCCTATGTTGTAGTTCATGGGTACAGAGTTTTTACCAAAGGGGATGACAATGCACTTTTTGGCATTGAGCTTGAGGCCATGGCTTTGACACCAGGCATGTGTCTCAGTGAGGCCCTTTTGTAGGATGTCCACATCGTTAGGAGTTTTGATTATGGCTCCTAGTTTGCAGTCATCTGCGAACTTCGTTAGCCAAAGACCTTCTGTGTTAGCCTGTACTTCAGAGAAGTAGATACCAAACAGGAGAGGACCCAGGACTGAACCCTGTGGTACTCCACTTGTCACTGGTCTGAAGTCGGATTTGGAGTCTGCTATTTTCACAGTGTGGGTTCTATCAATGAGCCAGTTGGCAACCCATCTTGTGACATAGGAATTTATACCTAGTTTAGTGAGTTTATCTATAATTCCAGAGTGGGGGATGGTGTTGAAAGCCTTGGCAAGATCTAGATAGGCTGTGTGAACCACTTTACCCTTGTCTACGGCTTTGGTGATTGCTTCAAAGAAGTCTATCAGGTTTAGGAGACATGATTTGCCTTTTACAAACCCTAACTGGGTGGGATCCAGAGTTTGGAGATTACCAATGTCTTTGTTTATAAGTTCCATGATGATACGTTCCATTGCCTTGCAGACCAGGCTCGTCAGGCTAATGGGGCGGTAGTTCCCAGGGTCCGTGGTGGCTCCCCCCTTTTGGAGTTGGATAACCATTGCTGTGCACCATTCAGCAGGCACAAAGCCTGAGTTGAGGCTATGACTGAACATGGTACTTAGGTGGGGTGCCAGTTCGTTCTGTAGTTCATGTAGAACGCAGCCTTGGATGTTGTCTGGTCCCATGGATGCTGTTTTCTTGGCTTTGGAGAGTGTGTTTTTTACTTGTGCAGTCGTGATTACAGGAACTTTGCATTCTTCCAGTATAGAGATTGGCTCTTTAGGGGGTGAGAGGGGGGTAAAGTTAGCACTGAACCTATCTGCCAGGATGTTGGCAATATCAGTTGGGTCTGTATATTTAGTGCCATTGTGCTGTAACTCAGAGCAGATCTGAGTGTTGCCATTGAGATTATTGACATAGCTATAGAATGCTTTGTGGTTGTCTTTAGAATTAGTGGCGATTTTGTTTTTGTAACTAGCTTTGGATGATTTTATCAGGGATCGCAGCTTCTTACTGAGGCTGACCAGGGAGCTCCTCCACTCATGGGATTTTACTCTCTTTTGCAAGAGTTTCTTCCTTCTATTGTACAGTTTGTTTATGGCAGGGGACCACCAGATTGGCTTCCTTTTTTTGGAGGATAGCGTCTTGGTTCTGTGTCTTAAGAAGCATGAAGTTGGCTTTGGAGAAATTTTTTACCATGGTTTCCTTAATGGGGGGTTGAGGCAGGATGTGGATATCTAGGGTAATTAGCTTATGGTCGGATCGGACCAATGAGGCGTTGACTTCAGGTGTGGAACACCAGTCACTCATATTGGTAATGACTAGATCTAGGATATTGTTGTCCCTGGTGGGGGTGTGGATAAGTTGATCCAGGGCATTGGAGTTTATGAATTCCAGAAAGTGTTGAGCGAAGGTGTTGGTACATGAGTAGTTTTTCCAGTTAATGGTGGGGTAGTTGAAATCGCCCATTTATTAGGATGTTTGGTTGAACCCTAATATTTTCCAGTACATCAAGAAAAGAGGAGTGGGAATCCTGGGGCATAGTGGATGATCTGTAGCAAGCTACAATTTGGATTGCAGTTTTACCCAGAGTTAGCTGCACTTGGATAACCTTGGCTGCATTATGCTGAGCAACTAGCCTGGAGGTGTGGATATCCTTAATGAATATGGACACACCTCCGCCTTTGGTGTTCCGGTCCAGGTTACATGGCCGAAAAGTGTGGTATGAGTTATAGCCTGGTAGTGCAGGGGTGCTCTCTGGAGCCTTGAACCAGGTCTCAGTCACTGCACAGATATTGATGTTCTCCATTTTAAGGAGTGCCTCGAGTGAGTGCATTTTGAGATTTAGACTTCTAGCATTGAGTAGCATCACCCTCAGTTTTTGCTTGCCTGTTCCTGTTATGGTGGTGAATTTGTCATTTGAACCTTTCCTAAAAAAGGCACTATAGGGGCAGCATGACCCTTAGCCAGTATCCGGAATCCCGGGGTTGACAGGTGCAGGCCATCTCTAGCAAAGCATCATGGTCTGTTGACCATGTCATCCCAGGCAGACAGATACTGGATCCCTTTAGAATGGCACCAGAAGCTTAGCCAATTGTTGAAGTCAATCATTTTGTCCTTGTACTGCAGCATCATTCTGGGTGATGGCAGAATGCTACTCATTATAATTATAATTGTAATGCTATAATTATATATATAATTATTTATATAATTATATTATTGCTCATTATAATGCTATAATTAATAAATAGATTAAGACAGCCCAACAGCAAAATAAATTAGAGATAATTTAAAATCAGAGTCAGCTTCTATGGATGGTGCAGCATGTTGAAAACTTTGTGCAAAGAGCATTCATAATAAGTGTGTCATATCTCTAAGAAAGTTCATAGAACAGAATGTAGCTTAAAAATGGAAATAATAAATAAGACTTCTGAAATGCTTAAAACTTGCTATTGATATTCTACCACTAAAATATTGTGGCACCTTTACATCAGCTGTATTGCAGGTAGATGGCAATCAAAATGTTATAGTAGCTGTGATTCTTTAAGAAAATAGACCAGTTGCCCACTTCCTGAGAATGCACAATATATCTGTATCTATCTATCTATCTATCTATCTATCTATCTATCTATCTATCTATCTATCTATCTTTATATTTATCTATTTTTTTCTCCATGTATTTCTTTAAATCTTTTGGGTTTTTAATGCCATGATGGGAATGGGCCCCATTCCCATGTCAGGGTATAGTAAGTTAGTTTCCATCTTTAATATTAGCCAAAAGTACTCTTTGCAGCACCCTCAATATGCCCAGAAATAACTCACTTTGCATTTCATACAGAGTTACATGTATTGGTAGCATATTTAAATACGACTGTAGATTCTTTTTTGTTGGATCCATTGCTTTTACCTACTACTATTGGAACTGTCTGTGTATCTATCTTCTACATTGCTCTCATTTCTGCCTAAAACCTTGCTATATTATGACTTTGACTCTTTGTATGTGAGACACTGTAAGATCCAGGTGTATCAATTTCAATGATCAATGCTACTTTTGTCTGTTTTTCATGGACTACTATATCTGGTTTTCTTGTATCTATTTTTTGAATTACCAGTAATGGGTGATCCAGTGTACTATAGACTTCATTTTTCTTTATAATGCTTTGTCTTTCATGTTTCCATTGCTTCTCAGCTACTTCTATATTGTATTGTTTGTACACTCCCTAATGCAACAATCTTGCAACATTATTATGACTTTCAGTGTACAGGCCCTTTTCCATGAGTATATCACACCCAGCAACAAGTTATGCAACTGTTTTCAATTCTTTTCTACAGAACCTACATTTGTCTGTTTCTCCCACATGTTCAGTGGACTTTTTAAACCAATGTGTACGTAGTCCACTATTTTAGACTACCATTATTAGTGTTTCATCCTTTGGTTTCAGCTTACCTCTCCTTAACCATTCCTGAGTCAAATCCTGATCAAAATTATGTTGTCCCAGAAGACCTCTAAACTTGTCACTATATTCATAGCTTTTCCACATTTCTTTTGTTCTCATCTGATCCTTCTCCTATAGCCTTTCTTCCGTTTTTTGATATATTCAGTTACTTTCTAATTTTTGTCTGCTGTGGTTTGATTTCCATTCCTGTTTGCTACTTGAATGTTTCTTCTAAAGTAAGTAGATCTCCTAACCTCATGTTGCAAAACTTTCACTATGTTTGGATCTGATGTGTTCAGCAGATACAAATACAGTCCCTTAAATGTTGATCTACATGTGTAATCAATTTCAAGGAAGCCCATACCTCCTTCAGAGTGTGGAATATATAATCTTGGTGTACACTGATTTTTGTATATCACTTGATAAGTGTGAAGCATTTTCTTGTTTTTTGGTCCGTCTAATCTAATAACTTTTGGAGCCAATTAATTACACCAAAACTATAAGTTAAAACAGCAAGGCCAAATTGGTTTATAACTTGGACTTTATTCCTAGATGTCAAGGTTGTTTTCAGTACTAATTTTAGTCTTCTGAAGAATTCCTTACTGTGATGTATTCACATTTGTTCATGTTTTATTGCCAGTCCTTCACCAGTTCCCAAATATTTATACACTCCTTCCTACTCAAGTTCCTTTATATCTCATGCCTGTCCTAGACTGATATTTCTCTGTACAGCAACTTCCTTGTTTTAAATATTGCTTTTCCACATTTATTAAGACCAAATCCCATTCTTCTATCATCTGAGAAAGTTTTAAACACTTGCAGTTGTGTTCTTAACTCTTCTTCTGGTGTATTATACAGTTTTAAGTCATCCCCAAAATGTAGATGAGAAATCTTTAAACAAGTTTGTTTCTTGGAAGCCAAATTGTAATCAAGACCTAATATATTAAGCAAACAGTGTAATGGATTAAGGGCAAGCAAAACAGCAGCAGTGAGAAAGAATTGCCCTGAAATATCTCTCTTTGAATTTTTATCTCTGGGATGATAATTCGCCTTATAGCTATATCGGTAGATCTGTATAAATATATATCATCTCTCTTTCTCTCTCTCTCTACATATATATATATATATATATATATATATATATATATATATATATATATATATATATATATATATATCTGTGACTATATATATGTATAGGTAGATATATATAGATACAGATATACAGAGAGAGAGAGAGAGAGAGAGGTTGAAATAGTTGCAATCTGCAAGTGTACGATCTTGGAGCTGACATATGTTATATGTGGGGGGGGGGGTACACGGGGTGGTTCCCCTGCAAACAATATTGTTTTCTTCTTGCCATTTTTTCCTGGTTCAGTCTTTTAGGTTTGATCTAAAAAGATCCCTGTTTTTGTTTTCACAGTTACGACAGTTTGGTTAAAGATGAGACAATAAGTATGTGCTTATATAAAAAATGATCTGTTAGCAATGGTGTACAGATGTAAAAATATCCATGAGCACATGCATGGTAAACAAGTTCAGATGCAACCCATGTTCAGACAGTCTTTGTACAAGGCATCATTGAGATCGTAGGGGATGTCACGTAATTTACAGAAATATGAATGGATAGTGAGATACAGAACAGACCAGGAATGCTCATAATGGATGCCTTGAAGAGAACATGTTTACCAGACAAGTAAGAAGTATTACTAAAGAAAGAAATAGAAACTGTTTGTGTAATATCAGAGTTAGCAATGATATATGGGAAAAAAGGTTTTCCAAGATTTACTGATACTGACATAGAAATGCAATTACTCAAAGAGGGTGCTATGAAATTAGATGTAGCAAAACAATCTCCAGTAAAAATTAAATTCAACCGTATTTTTCTCTCAGTAAAGAAATTTATTTCCCACAGCTTTATGTTCAAAGCTGACAAAATAATAATCCCCACTCATCTGGGAAAATAAATTCTTGACAGCAGACATAAGCTATATCTGGGAGGTGCAATGTGCAAAGAGACAGGAAAAATACAATATTTTGCTGGCAAATTTAAAAAGAGCAAGCAATAAGAGTTGTGTTACTTATCATAGCAGATTACTAGGATATCGAATCAGAGGGCATTTTAAGCCTAGCCATTTCAACCCAATGGAATACCATGGAAGTACTAGTCAATACCCTAGATTGCATTTAATGATGACTGCCTACGTCCAGGAGAGTTTTGGGTGCTATCCCCAGTAGAAAGTTATGCTGACACCCTATTTCGAGCCCAGTACCATTGGACTTCATCAACAATGCATTTATCCATCAAGCCACAGAGTCCATAAAGTGAAGTCCATAAAAAACGGTCCTAAGGAAGAAATGTTTGCATACTCAAATCTAGATCATTAATGCAGTTACATATGCACTAATTTTTGCATTACAAAGAAGCCACATGTTATATTTTTCAGGATAATTATTCCAGGTTCCATAAAATAGGCACACTAACAGGCACAACATATGAAGGTGTGATTAGCGCATTACATTTCATATTCCCATGTTAGATGGGATGCCCTCATGTCTGACAAGTGGTCTACAGTACAAAAATTAGAAGTTCAGAAGATTTTTATATAAATAGGAATTCAGGAATATAATGTCCATGCCACACTGTCTATTATATTCACTATTTAGTGGATGAATGAAAAGAACTATTGAAATGTAAGCTGAAAAAAATATATAAACATTGTCACCTTATGATTCTGGAATATATACATAGTCCATTGCATTAATTCAGTCTCTCACCAGCTCAACTGATGATGGGCAGAAAGGTAAAAAGCAGATTCTCTATGTCAGCTACATTGTTAATTCCCAAGAATGAATATAAAGTAAAGGATGTTTAAAAAAGAACCTAGCAGTGACAGAAAGAACTGTTATGATGGAAACTAATGAAAGGTGTAAAATCCGTGAGTGTGAAAAAATACGACTAGAAAAAGCATGGGAGGTTACAAGAGTAGTTGAGTCTTGATCCTTCATGATTTGTAGGGAAAAATGAAAGCTGTACACAACAAATCACAGACATTAATAGAACACAAATGCTTTCAGGTCAGGGTTAAAGTTTCAGATAGATGAGCAGCCAGAATGTCATATTCATCCTGTTGCAAAAAATAGAGATTGTGAAAACTATGATAGTCCTGACTTGCACAAACAGACCCCTGAAGACATGACTTCAGGTAAAGCTGTGGTGTTACTAAAAGTGTATCTGCATCAAGATCAGATCTTCTGGAGTAACGGTATTGTTAAATTCTACAGATATGATAGATCATTAAAGAAACCAGATGGACATATGGACTGTTTCCAAGTTCAGCATTATTCTTATGACTGACTGTAGCATTAATAAACTGTTTTACAATTAGTATAACAGTTTAGATTTTACATAAACAGACCATGATGTGCACAAAATACTAAGAATAACTTGCAATAAATAATGTAGTTTAATGCATGCGCCTTAAACATATATATATATATATATATATATATATATATATATATATATATATATATATATATATATAAAGCTGATCACAAATTATCTAATTTGCAAACATCAACAAGCTAAACTATTTTGGGGCATGCAAAGATACATTTAAAAATATAACAAAAAACACTTTTTTGCAGGGGGAAGTTCCACCTGCACCCCCCAAAACAACAACATCTATATCTGTTGATATATATATAAATATATATATATATATATATATATATATATATATATATATATATAGTTCTTTGAAACTTCAGTTATCCGAAAGCACGAACTGCCAAAATCCTTTCCCTGTGAAAAAAAACACTTGACCACCATGAGAAAAAAACCTACACAGACCAAAACTAAACCCACCAAAGTTGGGGGCTTCTCCCCCCACACACCTCCACTTAAATATTCGAAAACTGAGATTGCACTACAGTGAAAAAAGGGCCAAAGTTTACCATGATGGTCAAGTGGTCCCTTTCACAGGGAAAGGATTTCGGCAGTCCTTACTTTTGGATAACTAAAGTTTCAAAGAAATGGGATCAGGTAAGTAAGCTTTGGTTAAATGTAATTTCAGTGGGTTGAAGTAGACCCATATATATATATATATATATATATATATATATATATATATATATATATATATATATATACACACACACACACACACACACACACACACACACACACACACACACACACACACTCACACACACAAACACCAAGATCATAAAATTATATATATATATATATATATATATATATATATATATATATATATATATATATATATATATATATATATATATATATATAGCCGTACTTCTAAATTTCAGAGTTTCAAAACTTTGAGTTTCTTTTGGTCAAGACCATAAGATCAAAGTTTTTTAACTATGAATCGTTTAAATGGAGATCATTGTATAGCATGGAACGGCATATTTACCTTTTTCCTCGCTGCAGTGCAATCTTAGAGTTGGCATATTTAATTAGTAGGGGGTGTGGGGGGGCAAAAACATAAAAAAAAAGTTTTTTTTTAATTTTTTTAATTTACATTTTGAAGATTCAAAAATTCAATCTTTTTGTCTCAACTATACGAAATTTTAAGTTTTGAAACTTCAAAATTTAGAAGTAGCCCGTGATTTGTATGTCATATGGTACACATATGTTCTAGAGAATTCAATTGCAATATATAACTCAGGGAAGTTAGACTATAGCTGCCATTTTTGAGGGTTTAAGCTTGACATGACAGTTTTATTCTGAAACCTGTAGATTCATGTGCCACATTTTTTGATCGTGTGTGTGCTTACTATATTGGTTCAGTCAAATCTGGATTACAGCACACGTATTTGCAACATAATATTAAAATAATTTATAAAATAAATGCAAGTTTAGAGAAAACTTTTAATATAGCTGCATTATTTTATCATGAATTGTGAGCAACATTTAAAATAGATTGTAAAACACTTGTAGTCCAAAAAATGGCAGGTAGTTCCAGTGTAAAAAACTCTTCTTTATTCAACCACAGACATATAAGCGCTTTCACAGATAACTTCTGCTTCTTCAGATACAAATGCATGCTGTCTACTGTGTAACTTGTATACCTTAAACTAACTAATTAAGTCACAATCATCTTAAAGAAACATCCTTCATTAAGTAAAAACTTCAGTCCTTCACTGTGTAAACACGATTCTAAAAAGTATAATGCATAACAAACACATAAAAAACATGTGTAAAAAATACATATATAAAAAATGCACATATAAATATACAAACATAAAAATGTGTTCAAATATAAACATATACTGTTAAAAATTTCTAATACTTAATGTAAGTAAGCATGTCATAAAATGACTTAACATTTCATTTATTCAATGGTCTTGCTTTAAGTTTTTGTCTTATGGGTATCCTGTTGTTTAACCCATGCCCAGAATCTGCTTTCAGTCTTATAATCCATTTTGCCTCAAGCTTTTCTGCCCTCTTTCTAATGCCCCCCATTCTGATGTTGTCATATATTTTACCTATAACTAAAAATGTAAAATTGTGTGTGTTGTCATTCACTCTAATATGTTTAGATAATGCACTAACATCACTTTTTTTCTGTATCTGGTACATGTGTTCCTTGATATGATCTCTAAGCGCTCTATCTGTTTTTCCCACATAGAAACAAAAACATACTGAACATTGGGCTAAATAAATAATATGTTCTGAAGCACATGTAGCTGAAATGTTAAATACATATTCCCTGCATGTGTCAGGATGTAAAAATGTATTACTGTTACCTATATATTTACACATGGAACATCTCCCACATGGACGTCTGTCCATATCTTTTCCTTATATTTTCATTCTTAAATTAAGAAAGTCTTCTCTTTAAAGAGTGCATATTCTTATGTGCAAAACTTGGTCTAGGTTCCAGTAAGGAACTAATCTCTTTATCTGTCATCAAAATTTCCCATTGTTTCTCAATTATATTTTATACAGCCTCACATCAGTGGAATAAAACAGAGGAAATCTTATTTTATTTTCTGTCTTCTTTTATGTGCTGTATGTACTGACATATTATTATTTTTAGAAAAATATGGTCTAGCTGTGTTTTCCCTCATTTCAACCACCATATCTCAATTTTTTTAAAAATTTCATGCTTATGGTAATCTCTCTCTACAAAATGTTGACTTATCTTTTCAGCTTGTTGTTCAAAATCCTCTGTTCTTGCATTAAGCCTCAATGCTCTAAGTAACTGGCTATGTGCTATGCTCTTAAATATATGTGGAGGGTGCATACTGGTTCTGTGCACAAAACTGTCACAGTTACAGTCTTTCTTATATAAATTTGTATATATCCTCCCTTCCACATCTTTTTTAATATTAACATCCAAAAAGTGAACTTCTTCTAATGACATATCCACTGAAAATTTTAAGTAATTTGTAGAGTTATTAATGTAGTTAAAAAAAATCTGTAAACTGTACCTGTGCCCCCCCCATAACAAAAAAAGGTCATCCACAAACCTACAGTAGTACAGAATATGTTGTCTGTATCTCCGTCTTAGAATAAACTCATCTTCCCAAACGGCTAGTATAGCATTGGCATAGCTATTGGCACAAGAAGTGGCCATAGCTGTGCCATGCCTCTGCCAATAGAGAGTTTCATTGAACATAAATATGTTATTTCCCAAGACTGTCTTTAACAGCTTAGTAATAACTTCCATGATCCCTTCATTAAATTCTTTACAAGGCTTACAAAACAGCTCTATGTTGCTTATTCCTTCTTTGTTAGGGATCATAGTGAACAGCGATGTAATATCCATAGTTACTAAATACACATCTTCACAGTTCTTATAATTGTCACAAAAATCAAATAAGTCATTCAAAAAATGTTTTGTGTCTTTTAATATATGCCATATGTTATTCAAATGTGGGCGGAGTGTTTTCTCTCTCTATATATAGAGGCTGGCTCTGTTGACCATCCTTGTCCAACCACTATAGGTCTCAATGGTGGACATATGGGGTATTTGTGAAGTTTAGGTAACCCTTGAATCACAGGTAGTAGTGGATGCTGTACTGTTAGGTAATCATAAAAACTTTTGTCAATCTCACCATTTCTAAGAAGTTCAGTGTAAACCGTATTAGTATGTCTTATGACACTTTGAACATTATTTATGACAGAATAAAATGAGCATCTGACAACATTATTTTCATATCATTCTGATATCTTTCCACATCATATGTCACTAAAGGACCTCCCTTGTCCGCTGGTCTTATTATTATGCTATGATTAGCTTTTACGTTTCTAAGTGCCAGATACTCATTGTTTGTCAGGTTGTACCTCTTTAATTTAGTAGTTATATCACTTTCATTAATCTTGTGTATTTCATTAATACATAGTCTTTCAAAGGCATTAATCACTGGATTAAGTACTGGTACATATGTACTCGGTTTTCTAAAGATTTCTACACTGTCAACACTTTCATTACTTTTATAATTCAGTTTTAAAGTAAAATTTCTAGTAAACAACTTTAAATCAAAAATTACCTCAGTAAAGTCCATTTTTTGGCTTGGAATAAAGGACAGTCTTTTCTTTAAGACACTAACTGGTACAAACAGCAAAATGTCAAGTAAAAAAACACACGTTCCTTACTAGAGGCTTCAGTCCACCAGGAAAACTACAATTAAATGGAAAACACTTGTAGTCCAAAAAATGTCAGGTAGTTCCAGTGTAAAAAAACTCTTTTTTATGCAACCACAGACGTATAAGCGTATTTCACAGAAAACTTCTACTTCTTCAGATACAAATGCATGCTGTCTACTGTGTAACTTATATACCTTGAACCAACTAATTAAGTCACAATCATCTTAAAGAAGCATTCTTCATTAAGTAAAAACATTCAGTCCTTCACTGTGTAAACATAATTCTAAAAAGAAATTATGGAACAGTTTAGTTCCGATTATACAGATAGATGGCTTAATGAACTTATAGACTCTTTAATAGTATATGAGCATAAACTATGTAAAATAAAGTAAAGGAAAATCGTGAGAGACCATGGAGACTTCAGTTCAGGTAATGTTTTTACCTAGCAATGTACTGAAAACAATTTTTGTAGAGCACCAGAAAAACAAATGAAAGGCAGTTTGACTGACAGTGTGTCTACCAATAGAATGTCTCAGAGTGGAGGGAGGAGTGTCGTTCTACCTAACAGTACTGAAATTCAACAGTTAGAAGCCATCAGCATCTTGAATGGGGAAATAACACCAATGACAGGAGCTGAAGAGCAGGTCGTCAGGAAAAAAACAATTCAAACAGTGGCAGAAGTACATAGAGCTGACAGAGATACAGGGAATGTAACTACTCTAACCAACAGAGTACCAGAGACTGTTGAACCAGAGAAAACAACATAATAATCATCAATAATAATCAATATGCCAGGCTTGAGCAATGCAACAATAGATTAAAAAGATCTGCCAACAACATGGCAACATCTCCAGTACAGAAAACCACCCTTTCACTCTCTGAAAACTGTAAATGTTATAATTACCTAATCACTTAACCTTCAGACAGGTAAAGATACCTTTTAATATCTTTCCCCAGAATCATTACTTTGGTTGTCCAGTAGTCAAAACTATTAATCCACCAACCATTATGGTTACTTTATCTGTTCACACTCTGGAACTGTCTGCCATTGACCATCAGACAAATTCATAATCTCATACAATTTATGACAAGAGTAAGACAGCATCTTCTTTCAAACTGTAATCATAACTACACAGAAGTTATCAGTTAAAAGCACCACATTACTGATCAGTAAAAGTTTGCAGTACCATGTTACCCCTCATTAAAATTTGCCTGTAAAAAGCAATTTAAAGGAGAAGATTGACTTTCAACATTCTCTCTTCTTCAGGTTTTTGGTCTTTTTTCCCCCAAAACACTTTTATTTGATTTTATTATAAAAGTTAAGCATATTTAAAAATGTCTACAAAATCAACATGCACATCATATATCTATAATTACAATATATTAAAAATATGTACAACTATTTACACTACTAATTAACTAATTAATTATTTTTGTGCCCAATAAACATTTCAATAAAAAGACCAGCAAGGTGAAGTGTTTAACCAAACTAAATATATAAATTAGACAGAATAAATAAAATATGTAATAAATAGATATAACGGAGAAAGAGAAGAATAAATAACTATTTATAGGTTGTTTTATCATTTTAAACTGAGACTTTATGTGTATTTGTACTTCATTTTGATCATTGGATCTTCATTCTATTTATAGGATTAAGATAATATCTCAAAAATGTTTTGCCAATAATCAATGGAATTCTTGAAAACATTTTTTACAATGTAATGTGATTTTGTAAACTTCAGTATAACTAATAGCCATTTCCCTAAATCCAGGCCATGTCATATTTTGAAGACTGGTCCGATTTAGAGTTATATAAAGTTTAACTAATGTGAAGAAAGGGATATGAAGATATAAAGCTTTAGATGTTAGCCTGGGAGGTGGCATATTTAAGATCACAAATTTGGCATCAAAGATTGCATTCTAGTACATTGTAGAGGATAATTTAAAAATTTGACACATCCAGATATGTTGAGAATATGTGCAATTCCTGAAAATATGTAGCAAATTGGCTTTTGGATTATTGCATGCAGCACAAGTGGATGAAAAGTTAGAAATGTAAGATAAAACTTTTGCAGTGGTCATGTAAGTATTTATAGTGATCCTAAGTTGGGTATAGAATAGTTTCTTGAGGGGGATGTAAGTGGAGTTTAGTTTTATAGAGATAGAGAGTGTTTGCTTGGACAGATCCAGTCCCACAGCTAGCCAATATGAAGAGTGCATGCAGTAGTTGTTATAGTTCATTTTGGAGATCAAGTGTTTGATATAGGTTTTGAGCATTTAATAAGGATGACAGTTGGTTGTACTGCTGCAATGAATCAGTACTGGGAGAGTTGCCATAAAGCCCACCAGCCATGAGTCAATAAGCTACTGGCTGGACTGTGTCGAATTCCCCAGCCTGGGTTACCTGGGATAGCTCTGATGAGCAAAATATGGATGTAAAACCAATCAACATGCCAAACATGAGACAATAATTGTCACACTCAGTGTTGGTTCACTGACAGGATGAGGCTTAGAAATGGATGACATGATGGTAAGAAGGAAGCTGGCTATCCTATGTATCTAAAATACAAGGTGTAAGGGCAGTGCAGCAAAGCCACTTTGCTTAGGATCCAGAGTTTACTATTCAGGAAGAGGATGGGTTAGAAATGGTGCCAGAATTGTGGTAAGGGT
Source organism: Protopterus annectens (assembly GCF_019279795.1). Classification (NCBI taxonomy): domain Eukaryota; kingdom Metazoa; phylum Chordata; order Ceratodontiformes; family Protopteridae; genus Protopterus; species Protopterus annectens. The sequence continues at coordinate 253,262,797 of NC_056729.1, read as the reverse complement.
GAAGCTTCAGAAGTCAGTGAATGATGTCATCAGAATTAGTGAAAGATTCATGGCAGTCAGACTCCAGTGTAATGATAGAGCAGTATTCATAATCTCAGCCTATGTTGTAGTGAGGAAAAGAGTGCATTCAGGCAGCAGTTGCAGGACCTACTAGATAAAGCAGGACAACAGCAATTGGTGTTGATAATAAGTGACCTGAATGCACATATCAAGGTATGAGGACTGCCTGGGGTACACATGGTTGGGGCTATAGGAATAACGTAGCAGAGGCTATTCTACATGTCTGTCTGGCAAATGGCTTGATGGTAGCCAACACATGGTTCAGAAAGAGACACAGTTACAAGATAACAAACAAGAGTGGTCAAGTAGACTTTCCCCTACGTAGGAAAGGGCATTGGTGCAGAATCAGTGCAAAGTCATCTCCAGTGAAACAGTCAGCCCTCAGAATAAACTACTGATTGCCCGAATCAGCTGCAAGCAGTGGATAGAAATAGCTCTAAGGTCAACAGAGATGAGGTTGAAGACCTGGAAGATGGCTGGAGAGAAAGCACAAGAGTTCAAGGAATTACTCAAAGCTCTAGCACCTCAAGAAGAAGAGGAAATAGGTGCAGTTGAAAAAGATTTGCAGCACCTCAAAAATGCATATGTATGGGTATAGAACAGATATGCATTCAATCCAGGTATGGCGATAGATACATAAGGAAAGCTGGTGGTGAAATGTAGAAGTTTAGTAAGTCATCAAAAAAAAAAAAAGAAAGATTGCAGGAAAAGTGGGAGATAGAAATGACAGACCAGGCTAGGAAGGAATACTGGTTGGCTAACAAAAAGGCTAAGAGAGGAATTGCAGTAGCAAAGAATAAAGCATCAGAGGCACTCTACCAACTCCTGCAAAGTGACTCAATGGATGGCACAAAGGAACTCTATGAAGTTGCAAGGCAAAGACAGAAAAATAAAGATGATAGTCAGACCCCCCTTCATAAGGAATACCAGCAACAACCTGCTCACCAGTGCAGAGGACATCAAGGGCAGATGAAAGGAGTAATTCTAGCAGCTTCTAAATAAAGAAAACCCCACAGAAGCTGTACTGCTCCAGACACAACCTATGGTGAGAAAAGAGCCCACCTTAGAAGAAGTAAAAATAGCACTAAGGAAAATTAAGTCAAGAAAACCATCAGGCTCAGATGTGGTAACAGAAGATATGAACAAGATGTTGGGTGAGATAGGGGAGAAGTGGCTCCTGAGGGTGCTTCGAGCTGTAGGGAGAGAAAGATATATTCCAGATGACTGGAGAATAAGCATACTAGTGACAGTGTTCTAGAGCAAAGGAGACGTTCACAACTATGGGCAGTATAAAAGTATCAAACTCCTATCACACTGCATGAAAGTTCTGGAGACGGTGATTGATAAAACAATAAACAGAGTAGTAGACAGTAAGATGGGAAATGAGCATTTTGGATTCAGATCAGTACGTAGCACAACTGACTCGATGTTTGCAGTAAGACTGATACTTGAGATGAAGCTGGAAATGTGGACAGAGTCCAGCTGGCATTCCTAGACTTGGTGAAAGCATATGACAAGGTCTCAAGAAAGCTGATTTGGGCAGTCCTGTAGTAGTTCAAAGTCCCAGAATCATTGGTAGAATTAGTGCAGGCTATGTACAAGGACACAATGACTCAGGTATGAACAGTGTTTGGTCTTACAGAGGGGTTCCCAGTGGGAGGGAGTGAGCATCAGGGTTCAGCTCTGAGCCTACTGCTGTTCATACTCATGATGGACTTCAACAGAAAACAGGTTGGAGGGGACAAATCAACAAAGCTATTAAATGCAGATGATGTGGCATTACAGGCAGACTCTGAGCATGAACTTCAGCAAAGGATGGGGGAATGGAAAGATAAAATGAAAGCACATGGGATGAAATTGAGTACAGAGAAAACAACTGTAATGGCAGTAAATGGAGGAATCAGAAAAAGCTGAAAATTGAGATAGAAGGTAAAATAGTGCAACTGGTTAACAGCTTCAAGTATCTGACAGCGGTTGTTGAGGAGAAGAGAAGTCTGAATGAAGAAAGTTAAAGCCCAGGCCTGTAACCAACTGGCAGAGAGTGTCAGGGGTAGTGAATAACAGAAGAATGACAAAGAAGCTGAAAAGTAAGATGTGCAAAACAGTATTGCAATCAGTACTACTATATGGTACAGAGACCTGAACAATAAAGGCAGAACAGTTGAGGAAGCTAAAGGTGATGGAGATGAAGCCCGTAAGATGGATGGTAGGATGCACACTGTGGGACAGATGAAGAAATGAGGACATAACAGAAATCAAAGTAGCTCCAACTGGACAAAAGGCCAAAGCAAACAGATTAAGGTGGTTTGGCACATCTGCAGGAAATCAGAGAACAATCTGGTGAAGAAGATTTGGGGCAGACAGGAAGAAGGCAAGAGGAAATGAGAGTGTCCAGAAAAGAGCTGAATGCACTGTGTGAAAGAAAACCTGTGACAGTTAGACATAAGTATCAAAGAAGGTAGGCAGCGGATAGGGAGAGAAGACGACAAGTGAACAATACCCCAAACACATGTAGAAAATGAGAAAAAGGGGTGGTGAAAATGATGATAATGATGAGAAAAAAGGATAGCTTTTTCGAGGTTTTGGTCTATGATTTTCTTCAGTGAGAAAGCATCATGGTCTTTAAATGTGATAAGCATTTGGACAGGTACATTTCAAATGGGGCACTGTGCTCAATAATCAGCCTAATAAGAGACAAGTACAGTGGGATGATTACATCCCTGGACCTGGACATCATACCTTTAGCTAACTAGCTAGCGTGAACAAAGACTCCATTACAGTAGTGGATAATGGTGGTCCAGGGACACTTCATTGATTACACAGGTTCCAAGATCCCTGTCTACAGAATACACTTATAGAGTGACGTCATCAAGGTGATAGGTACAAGGAATGCTATGTTTGCCAAAGGATAGTATTATACAATTTTGCCAGTTAGTTTTAAGTCCATGGTTTTGACACCAGCTATTTGTGTGGGAAAGGCCTTCTTTGAGGATCTTGATGTCATCTTGGGAGTTTATTATATCACAAAGTAACTTGTTGTCTACAGTAGAGAGTCAATTATCAGAACTAATTGAGACCTAGAGTAGTTTGGATAATCAAATTGTTCGGAAAGTCAAACATATAATTGAACCGGATAAAAAAACAGATAAAAAATCTTCTAAAATCTTGCTTTTTTCTGCATGCAGGAATACACTTTTCAACCATTCAGCGATTCCAATGAACAATAAAGAATATTTTTCATACACAAGCTGGCAACAAGCTCAAAAAACATGCTCAAGCAAATACGTATAATGTTTACATATTCAGACTTCATGATTTTTCCTACCTGAAAACTTGGAATGCTGGTACTGATAATTGATGGTTCTGATAATTGACATTTGGATAATCGACTCTCTACTGTATAAACTTTTAAATTTGCTTTGACCTCCGAGAAGTGAATGCTAAAGAGCAGTGGTCCAAGAGTGAGCAAGGGGATACAATACCAGTTACAGTTCCTGCGGAGAAAGCAGAGCCACCCACCATAATTTCCTGGGTTCTGTTTATGAGTCAGCTTGCTATCCAATGAGTTATATAGGGACTTATACTGAGGTGATGCCTGTGTGAGATATTCTGTTGCTGCCTTTATAAGATACAGAGAAGCAATGCGTACTAATTTCCCCTTCTCCATTGCTTTAGTAACTTTCTCAAAGAAGTTGACCAGGTTAAGTAGATATGATCTTGGGTGAGCATTTATAGGTTTCCTACACCCTTTTTTAACTCATTCACCCCAATGGAGCTCAGGAAGTTTGCACTGTAACTTCCAATGGGCGGAGCCTAAGCCTTTTGACAGAATCAAATTATGTCATCACATTTCAAACAAATGTTCATATCTTTGGAACCATAGGAGTTATAATAGAAGTATAAATGACAAACCCTTCAGCACAAACTATATTTATAGTGGTAAGCGCATTCGGCAGGTTCAAATAACCCGCCTTCTTCAGACAACCACGAGTTTACAAGAAATTGATCTTATACTATAATGTTAAAAACATTAAGGTTGTCAAGGTTTTTTCTAATGGAATAATGCACTTTACCTTGATAGGTCAAATGTTATTTGAACCTGCCGAAAGCACTTACTATTACCTGGTTTTACTTGTGGAATAAATTTGTGGTTTTAGCTCTCTCATCGTGTGCTGTCCATAATTTCAACAGTTCGCAGTTTAGTTTTCGTTTGGTTCTAATTTGTCTTTATGGCGGACGACACCGGAGAAGCTAGCACATTTCCACTGTCTACACCGCGAGTTTTAGGTCATGACAGCAATGATTCACAGAATAATCTAACGCAACTTATCGAGGTACTGTTGCATCGAGTGGACACACTCACACAGAAGGTAGATGCCTTTTCAGGTTTGGCTGACTTGGAGCAAATTCGGCATACAAATAACAACTTATTGCCGGCTCGAATGAAGGATCTATTCCCAACGGACAAGGTTCACCTCGGTTGGCTTCCTCTGAACAAATCAGTAACGGCGGGACTCCTAGGAGCTTGCAACCGCTCCTTCCATCTGTTGCCAGCCAACCTCCAAGGATTCTTGTGGCATCTTCGGGACAGGACAGAAGGTATGATACCGACAATCATCAAATTGATGGCACACCTATTCTAAACAATTTTTTAAATAACAACTGTTTTTTCTCAGAAGGCAACAATATACCTTCCGTTCCTGAACATGATAACTTAGACATTAAGATCGATTTGCTTGATACGAAATTATTTAAATTTAAAAAGCTCCAGTTAGAGATTGCATACCTAGAGGAATGTATAAAAAACAAAGTGATTCCCAAAGGCTTACGCCAATGGCATTTCCCGGCTGGTCTAACTGAAACTTCCCTCTTTTACCAGGAATTAATCGAGCTTTTTGACAGGCAAGGATTCGAGTTTCTACAAGCTCTAATTGCTTTCTATAACACCGATATCAGCAAGCTTAAAAATGAACTTGAATCACTCGAAACTGATATCAAATCACATGTTGATTTCCTCAGATATAAACATGATTACTGCAGAATTTTTGTTAGCATTAATGCCACTATGGACAAGTTGATTGCTAACAAGAAAAAGAAACTAGCACGGGATATCAGAGATTATGCTAACAAGCTAGCTTATCCTAGACTAACACAGAGTCAAACAGAAAAAGCAGGAGCCCATTTAGTAACTGAATCCCCTCATGTTGAGCAACTTGGGCCTACTACAGATAATACTAACAACAATGGTGGCAATAATAGACCAGTTGTTAGACGGAGTCCTAGATTGAATGTCAACAACAATACTAGTACTAACTTTCTGGCGACAGATGGTGAATTACCTTCTGTTTCTACTGACTTTCCTGGTATTAACAATAATTTTGATAACCAGGATTTTCAGATGGTCAACTACCACAGGGTCAATTCTCGCCCTCAAACTCAAAGACAGAACAACTTGACGAACAGGAGACGAGGCCGCAGGAGATGACAGAAGTAACTAGCATTGGGATAGATCCGAAAGTCTATAAAAGTTCTAATGGTGACTTTACAGTATATAATTATACTTCTTTAAGTATAGCACAAGACATTATAGACTTTCTAGCTAAAGATTTTTCTTTTGTGCCAGGCCGTAGCATGGATATAGGCAGGCTCATCATTGATTTGAAAGTTTTCACACGTAAACTAAATTTAAATTATTTAATGGGTAACAATTCTTCTGTTTGCAGTCTACTTAGAGTAGCTAGTACTTATAATCCACCCTTACATGCAACTTTGCAAACATTTGAAAAAATGTGTGAAATGGACATGTGGGCTATTAGGAATCAAACTATATATAGAAAACAAAAAAATCTTCATAACATCACCCCCCTACAGAATGACTTTATTGAGTTAATTAAGGACTGCCAAATCAGGGTTATGAAACCTGATAAAGGTGGGGGGCTAGCCTTCATGGATCATTACAAATACGTTGAGTATTTGGTTGAACATCTAGAGTCACCGGCCTACCAAATTTCATCTCTCAATGAAATAAACGGAGCCTATAGAAAAATCAATAGTATGCTTAATGACTTATTTCTGGAAGGATATATTGACACCGAAATCCTCAATTTCCTGACCATGCCAGCTCCTAAAATTCCAGCATTTTTCGGAACCCCGAAACTTCACAAAAGACTCACTTCGCCTCCATTTAGACCAATCATAGATGGTAGAGGGTCTATTACCCAGGGATGCGCAAAATATGTGGACAATATTTTGAAGCCTTTGATTAGCTCTGAACCCCACATATGCAAGGATTCCTGGTCCTTTCTTAAAAACATCAACACCCTCACATATAATGACAGCATGTTGTTTCTTACTATTGACATTAGGGACTTATATACTGTCATTCCACAACAAATTGGCTTAGCTTGGGTCAGGGAGTTTATGTTGTTCAAAAATGTTGACCATGATATTATCAACTTGACTGAGACTCTCTTAGAAATTGTTCTATCTAACAACTTTTTCACCTTTGAAGGGAAGTTTTATTTGCAAACCTCGGGCGTTGCCATGGGCTCGCCTTGTGGAGGATCTTTTGCCAACGCAGTTCTAGCCCATTGGGAGTCCAGTTACCTATTTAAGGAAGAACTTTTTTCCAAACATGTCTCCTGGTACACTCGTTACCAGGATGACATTTTTTGTATATGGGAGGGCCATAGTGAGTTGATTCCGACATTTATTGACAAAATTACTAAACTAACAGACTTTCTGGAATTCACATATAAATTTGATGATTTAGAGATTAATTATCTTGATATATTACTAACTAAGGATTCACATAACCAAAAGCTAAAAAGTAAAATATTCAGGAAATCAACATATTCTAATGCTTTTCTTCATTTTTCAAGCAACCACCCTTATCACCAAAAGAAATCAGTCATCAAAGGGCAGATGGTTAGGGCAGCCCGTATGGTGAGTGATCCAGCTGATTTTCACCTAGAATGCAACAATCTTTTTGATATGTTCATTGCAAGAGGCTACCCTCAGTCCTTAGTTTCAAACGTAGTGGCTGAAGTAACCAACAAAAGGCAGATAGGATATTTCCTTCCCCTACTTTCAGGCCAAAGGAATAATGATCTACAACACTCCAATGATCACACACAACTAATAACTTGTAGTAATGTTACTTCTAACAACGAAAACAACAAGTTTAACACTAGTTTTTTACACACTTACTCCTTTGATTCTTTAAAAATCAGAGAAGTTGTTAATAAAAACTGGGAGATAATCAAAGAAGATAGATCATTGTGTCCCTTATTGGGTGATTGAAATTACATATAGGAGGGAATATGAAAAGCATATTTCAAAGAAAACCAGTTCGTAGGTCAAACAGACAATGTGGCATGTTTAGATGTGGTGCATGCTCTCAATGTAAATTTATCAGAATAACAACAGCATGCATAATTAACGATAAGGAGTACAGGTGCAATGGGCACTACAACTGTGACTCAAAAGCTGTTATATATGCAGCTATTTGTGATTCTTGTAAAGCCTTCTATATCGGTAAAACCGAGAGAAGGCTAAAAAACAGAATCTATGAACATCAATATGCAGTTACAAAAGTAGATGTCAACAATGCCCTAGCAAGGCATTGCCTTGAGTTTCCAGGTCATGCCTTCTATTTCTTTGTATTACAACAGCGTGAGATAGATTCGAGAGGTGGACCATGGCAGATCTTGTTGGAAATCGACGAATTGCTATGGCAGATTAGGACCAGGGCTCATGTTTTTCCTGGCATTAATGAAAGCTTATCCATTAAATGTGTATTAAAATGGTTATCCCTTAATAGGTAAAAATTAAGATTTATATTTATACACATTTATAACCAAGTTATCATTTTGCAACTTTGGTTTACGTCTAATATGCATATTTTACATAATAAGGTCAAAATAGTAAACTTTAAATGGCTTAGTTTATCATTTAGCCATTGACCTGGTGGACTACAGGGTTATGCTAATGATGCACTCCCATCGTTTTTAATTTCAGGAGTGCATCACATTTTGTATCATAGTTTGTCGGCCTTTGTATTAGTAATAGCATATTTTGGAGATTTATTTTCTTTTATTTATTCACAACTGTCATATACTGCATTTATAAATTATAAATTTTAAACCTTAAATTTTATATACTTTCTCGTTTCTAGTTTAGAGTTGCTAGTATGGTACATTTTCTGCAGATACAAGATTGAACTGTAGACACATGATTGAATCCTAGTTTATGTTACATGTTCTAGTAAGTATAATTCATAACACTGTCCTTCAGTTCCCTTACATTAGATGTTCATAATAATATATGCATTGTCATGTTTTTTGTAGCACCATTTATTGTGTATACTTATCAATTATTTGATAAAATAATATCAAGTGCATATATAATACACTTATGCTTTTATGTTATAATTCATTCAATCTTTCAATGACCTTGTTTCCCATTTTTTCATTTATGTAAACATACCGATAAGGTACTTTAGCTTTTTAGCTTGTTGCCGTTTTAAGGTTGTCAAGGTTTTTTCTAATGGAATAATGCACTTTACCTTGATAGGTCAAATGTTTTTAACATTATAGTATAAGATCAATTTCTTGTAAACTCGTGGTTGTCTGAAGAAGGCGGGTTATTTGAACCTGCCGAAAGCGCTTACTATTACCTGGTTTTACTTGTGGAATAAATTTGTGGTTTTAGCTCTCTCATCGTGTGCTGTCCGTAATTTCAACAGTTCGCAGTTTGGTTTTCGTTTGGTTCTAATTTGTCTCTATGGCGGACGACACCGGAGAAGCTAGCACATTTCCACTGTCTACACCGCGAGTTTTAGGTCATGACAGCAATGATTCACAGAATAATCTAACGCAACTTATCGAGGTACTGTTGCATCGAGTGGACACACTCACACAGAAGGTAGATGCCTTTTCAGGTTTGGCTGACTTGGAGCAAACTCGGCATACAAATAACAACTCCCTTATTGCCGGCTCTAATGAAGGATCTATTCCCAACGGACAAGGTTCACCCCGGTTGGCTTCCTCTGAACAAAACAGTAATGGCGGGACACCTGGGAGCTTGCAACCGCTCCTTCCACCTGTTGCCAGCCAACCTCCAAGGATTCTTGTGGCATCTTCGGGACAGGACAGAAGGTATGATACCGACAATCATCAAATTGATGGCACACCTATTCTAAACAATTTTTTAAATAACAACTGTTTTTTCTCACTCAATAACCTTACGGAAGGCAACAATATACCTTCCGTTCCTGAACATGATAACTTAGACATTAAGATCGATTTGCTTGATACGAAATTATTTAAATTTAAAAAGCTCCAGTTAGAGATTGCATACCTAGAGGAATGTATAAGAAACAAAGTGATTCCCAAAGGCTTACGCCAATGGCGTTTCCCGGCTGGGCTAACTGAAACTTCCCTCTTTTACCAGGAATTAATCGAGCTTTTTGACAGGCAAGGATTCGAGTTTCTACAAGCTCTAATTGCTTTCTATAACACCGATATCAGCAAGCTTAAAAATGAACTTGAATCACTCGAAATGGATATCAAATCACATGTTGATTTCCTCAGATATAAACATGATTACTGCAGAATTTTTGTTAGCATTAATGCCACTATGGACAAGTTGATTGCTAACAAGAAAAAGAAACTAGCACGGGATATCAGAGATTATGCTAACAAGCGAGCTTATCCTAGACTAATACAGAGTCAAACAGAAAAAGCAGGAGCCCATTTAGTAACTGAATCTCCTCATGTTGAGCAACTTGGGCCTACTACAGATAATACTAACAACAATGGTGGCAATAATAGACCAGTTGTTAGACGGAGTCCTAGATTGAATGTCAACAACAATACTAGTACTAACTTTCTGGCGACAGATGGTGAATTACCTTCTGTTTCTACTGACTTTCCTGGTATTAACAATAATTTTGATAACCAGGATTTTCAGATGGTCAACTATCACAGGGTCAATTCTCGCCCTCAACCTCAAAGACAGAACAATTCGACGAACAGGAGACGGGGCCGCAGGAGATGACAGAAGTAAACAACAGTGGGATAGACCCGAAAGTCTATAAAAGTTCTAATGGTGACTTTACAGTATACAATTATACTTCTTTGAGTATAGCACAAGACATTATAGACTTTCTAGCCAAAGATTTTTCTTTTGTGCCAGGCCGTAGCATGGATATAGGCAGGCTCATCATTGATTTGAAAGTTTTCACACGTAAACTAAATTTAAATTATTTAATGGGTAACAATTCTTCTGTTTGCAGTCTACTTAGAGTAGCTAGTACTTATAATCCACCCTTACATGCAACTTTGCAAACATTTGAAAAAATGTGTGAAATGGACATGTGGGCTATTAGGAATCAAACTATATATAGAAAACAAAAAAATCTTCATAACATCACCCCCCTACAGAATGACTTTATTGAGTTAATTAAGGACTGCCAAATCAGGGTTATGAAACCTGATAAAGGTGGGGGGCTAGCCTTCATGGATCATTACAAATACGTTGAGTATTTGGTTGAACATCTAGAGTCACCGGCCTACCAAATTTCATCTCTCAATGAAATAAACGGAGACTATAGAAAAATCAATAGTATGCTTAATGACTTATTTCTGGAAGGATATATTGACACTGAAATCCTCAATTTCCTGACCATGCCAGCTCCTAAAATTCCAGCATTTTTCGGAACCCCGAAACTTCACAAAAGACTCACTTCGCCTCCATTTAGACCAATCATAGACGGTAGAGGGTCTATTACCCAGGGATGTGCAAAATATGTGGACAATATTTTGAAGCCTTTGATCAGCTCTGAACCCCACATATGCAAGGATTCCTGGTCCTTTCTTAAAAACATCAACACCCTCACATATAATGACAGCATGTTGTTTCTTACTATTGATATTAGGGACTTATATACTGTCATTCCACAACAAATTGGCTTAGCTTGGGTCAGGGAGTTTATGTTGTTCAAAAATGTTGACCATGATATTATCAACTTGACTGAGACTCTCTTAGAAATTGTTCTATCTAACAACTTTTTCACCTTTGAAGGGAAGTTTTATTTGCAAACCTCGGGCGTTGCCATGGGCTTTGTGGAGGATCTTTGCCAACGCAGTTCTAGCCCATTGGGAGTCCAGTTACCTATTTAAGGAAGAACTTTTTCCAAACATGTCTCCTGGTACACTCGTTACCAGGATGACATTTTTTGTATATGGGAAGGCCATAGTGAGTTGATTCCGACATTTATTGACAAAATTACTAAACTAACAGACTTTCTGGAATTCACATATAAATTTGATGATTCAGAGATTAATTACCTTGATATATTACTAACTAAGGATTCACATAACCAAAAGCTAAAAAGTAAAATATTCAGGAAATCAACATATTCTAATGCTTTTCTTCACTTTTCAAGCAATCACCCCATCACCAAAAGAAATCAGTCATCAAAGGGCAGATGGTTAGGGCAGCCCGTATGGTGAGTGATCCAGCTGATTTTCACCTAGAATGCAACAATCTTTTTGATATGTTTATTGCAAGAGGCTACCCTCAGTCCTTAGTTTCAAACGTAGTGGCTGAAGTAACCAACAAAAGGCAGATAGGATATTTCCTTCCCCTACTTTCAGGCCAAAGGAATAATGATCTACAACACTCCAATGATCACACACAACTAATAACTTGTAGTAATGTTACTTCTAACAACGAAAACAACAAGTTTAACACTAGTTTTTTACACACTTACTCCTTTGATTCTTTAAAAATCAGAGAAGTTGTTAATAAAAACTGGGAGATAATCAAAGAAGATAGATCATTGTGTCCCTTATTGGGTGATTGCCCGAAAATCACATATAGGAGGGGGGAAAATATGAAAAGCATATTTCAAAGAAAACCGGTTCGTAGGTCAAACAGACAGTGTGGCATGTTTAGATGTGGTGCATGCTCTCAATGTAAATTTATCAGAATAACAACAACATGCACAATCAATGATAAGGAGTACAGGTGTAATGGGCACTACAACTGTGACTCAAAGGCTATTATATATGCAGCTATTTGTGATTCTTGTAAAGCCTTCTATATCGGTAAAACCGAGAGAAGGCTAAAAAATAGAATCTACGAACATCAATATGCAGTCACAAAAGTAGATGTCAACAATGCCCTAGCAAGGCATTGCCTTGAGTTTCCAGGTCATGCCTTCTATTTCTTTGTATTACAACAGCGTGAGATAGATTCGAGAGGTGGACCATGGCAGATCTTGTTGGAAATCGACGAATTGCTATGGCAGATTAGGACCAGGGCTCATGTTTTTCCTGGCATTAATGAAAGCTTATCCATTAAATGTGTATTAAAATGGTTATCCCTTAATAGGTAAAAATTAAGATTTATATTTATACACATTTATAACCAAGTTATCATTTTGCAACTTTGGTTTACGTCTAATATGCATATTTTACATAATAAGGTCAAAATAGTAAACTTTAAATGGCTTAGTTTATCATTTAGCCATTGACCTGGTGGACTACAGGGTTATGCTAATGATGCACTCCCATCGTTTTTAATTTCAGGAGTGCATCACATTTTGTATCATAGTTTGTCGGCCTTTGTATTAGTAATAGCATATTTTGGAGATTTATTTTCTTTTATTTATTCACAACTGTCATATACTGCATTTATAAATTATAAATTTTAAACCTTAAATTTTATATACTTTCTCGTTTCTAGTTTAGAGTTGCTAGTATGGTACATTTTCTGCAGATACAAGATTGAACTGTAGACACATGATTGAATCCTAGTTTATGTTACATGTTCTAGTAAGTATAATTCATAACACTGTCCTTCAGTTCCCTTACATTAGATGTTCATAATAATATATGCATTGTCATGTTTTTTGTAGCACCATTTATTGTGTATACTTATCAATTATTTGATAAAATAATATCGAGTGCATATATAATACACTTATGCTTTTATGTTATAATTCATTCAATCTTTCAATGACCTTGTTTCCCATTTTTTCATTTATGTAAACATACCGATAAGGTACTTTAGCTTTTAGCTTGTTGCCGTTTAAGGTTGTCAAGGTTTTTCTAATGGAATAATGCACTTTACCTTGATAGGTCAAATGTTTTTAACATTATAGTATAAGATCAATTTCTTGTAAACTCGTGGTTGTCTGAAGAAGGCGGGTTATTTGAACCTGCCGAAAGCGCTTACTATTACCTGGTTTTACTTGTGGAATAAATTTGTGGTTTTAGCTCTCTCATCGTGTGCTGTCCGTAATTTCAACAGTTCGCAGTTTGGTTTTCGTTTGGTTCTAATTTATATTTATAGTGGTAGTATTATTGATGTTCTAGGTCTTAAAATTCCCAGTAAACACAGTAACTATTACATTTATAATATTTTGTAAACAACTGAAAATATCACAGCAACCACTCCAGATACACATATACTGTCAGCACCATTTTATTTATTTAGCTGAGAGCTTTCCTATGAGGCTAAGGAGTGCTGTCTGTGTTAACTGGTTGTTGAAATATTTGGAAAAATGTGAACATTATATCTATATAAATTCATATCATAAAAGCAACAGTTAATATCTATTTAACTACACTAAACAGAGGTCAAATATTAATGCTGTTGAGTTTGCTATTGTGTAAGCTTTGAGATAAAATATTTTAAAACCTTGTACATAGCATAGTTTTGGAATTATTGATGCAAATATGAAGAAGCAATATTTGAGACCTGGAGGCGTCAGGAGGAGTTAACTGCAGATGTCCCTGGAGGCATCACTCAGATGTAATGAGTTAATAATTTCATAATGATACTTTCCATAGCTTTACAAATGAGACTGGTCAGGCTTACGGGTCTATAATTACCCTAGTCCATTGACGATGCACCATTGTTGTGGGCACAGTGACAGAAAGGAAGAAATGGGCAAGAGTGCTCACACAAATGAAGATTTTGCTCTGGCCATACATTCAGGTGGACAGCAGCTTCTAGAGTTCAGGGATCATTATAAAACATGCTTTACAGTTGCAACAATTAAGCACACTTGCTGCCAAATAACAAGAACCTATGGATTGGATTATATTTAACACCCATTTGAGTGTCTGCAAGTAGTTAGAATATTTTTTCTGCAAACTACTATAACAAATAAAGTAAAATGGCCAGCACTGATTATTAAGGCTATGAGCTTAATTGTGCTGCCTAGGTCTTGACCTCTGTTTGCCTACTTTGTGACTCTGGGAAAATATCTTAACCAGGCAGTGCTCCCACATTGCCTTGGAAAAGAAGTTTGTGCCTGGGATTTATCTGGATTATAAATGAATACACTAAAAAATACTTGTGGACTGAAAATAGCATAAATACAATATTTCAAACAATAGCTCTTCAAGAACGGACCTTCCTTTACTGTAAGAAGGCAGAGAGTGCATGTAAAATAGTTTACAGGGATTTTAAGGTACAGAAAGGATGTACAAGCGAATGCTGTGTCATGAAATGCTTCCATTGTACAGCTAGTTATAGGCATATTATAACAGCATCATTAGAAGTCGGCTCGGTGACATATATGTAGTATCATGCCATAACAAGAAATGATGATATTAAGGCTCATGGCATGCCTAAAACACTCAATGAAAGCTGAGGTCCCATAGTGCATTGAGATATGACATGGAGCACAAAGCCATTATCCCAGAGCACTTTGTTCTAGCTCTGCTGTGTGTATTGAGCAGAGGTGAAATGTAACTACTAGGAAAAGCTGGCTTTAAAACTGAAAAATATGTATCAGTCTTATCTTTAGGGTACTGGTTGATTAAAGTATTTGGCGATTACTGTGGCAGCAGAGACAGTAATATACAGAAGATGTAACCACAACTATGCTGATTGATGTAATCCCAGTGCAGAAACATCTAACACTGACTGACAATTTCAAAAGATATTAAATATACTGAAGCATGATACTGAGAGATTCTTTATGTTGCACAGTACCTGAATCAGGAAGCCTTATATACATTTGCGTAATGAAGTACATTTTATCTTGGTTACCAGTTCTTCCTGTTTTCCAAAAGCAGAAGGTAAAGTGAAGTTAAACAGAGTCATAATGTGCCATTTTGTAGTTCCTCGTGTAGTGGAGATGAACAGAAGAGCAATGCAACCTGCAAAATTGAGACAATATGACTAATAAATGACTCATCAACTTTATTTCTAGCTTAACTTCTTAACTGTATTTGAAGTATTTGAACTTCAGGACAATAATCGTTTATGCTTTGGAAAAAAAAAAACATACTGCTAGCAAATACATCAGAAATTGATGAAAATGATAAAAGTGCATGTAGCCTTATTAATGACATTGTAGTGCATGGAGTGCCATGATTATGCTCCAGTATTGAGGAAAAAGATAAACTTCTTTATCTTCCTTAGAATGAGACCCGATTGCAGCAGTGCTTAGGGGTACCTAACAAACATTTATGTACCCCTAAGTGCTATTACAACTCTGGAATTATATATAAACTCATGGACAGAACCCACACTGTGAAAGTAGCATACTCCAAATCCGACTTCAGACCAGTGACAAGTGGAGTACCACAGGGTTCAGTCCTAGGTCCTCTCCTGTTTCGTATATACTTCTCTGAAGTACAGGTTAACGCAGAAGGTCTTTGGCTAATGAAGTCTGCAGATGACTGCAAACTGAGAGCCATAATCAAAACTCCTAACGATGTGGACATCCTACAAAAGGGCCTCACTGAGACAGATGCCTGGTGTCAAAGCCATGGCCCGAAGCTCAATGCCAAAAAGTGCATTGTCATCCCCTTTGGTAAAAACTCTGTACCCATGAACTACCACATAGGTGGTAGTCTACTTAACACTGAAAGTGTGATAAGAGACCTTGGGATACAGGTGGACAGTAGTCTCTCCTTTGATAATCACATTGCCACAGTGGCCAGGAAATCCTTCTATGTGGCACACCTCACCACAAAAGATTTCTCATCCAGAAAAAAAGCGGTCATTGTTCCCCTCTACTCATCACTCAGTAGACCCATTATAGAGAACGGCACCCCTTTTGGTATGTACCTCACAAGACATCTACAACAACTGGAGAGGCCACAGAAATACCTCACAAAGAGGATTACTGGTCTCAAACAGATACCCTAAGCAGACCGTCTCAAAAAATTCTAACTTTACTCTGTCGCATATCACCTACTCAGAGGCGATCTCTGCCTAACATACAAAGCTATGTCAAACCCAGAGCTGTTGGACATGCTCCACTTAAAGAAATCCCAATCCCTCCAAACTACATGCTGTAGGGACCTAAACCTTGTCACTACAATAAACAGAACATGCTGGAGGGATAGATTTCTGTCCCAGAGACTTCCCATACTCTGGAACAGACTACCTATCTATGTCAAACAGAGTTTCTAATTAGCACTCTTCAAGAAAAATCTTGATGATTGGATGGGAAATAGGAAATTCGCCCCAGGGATCACTATTGTGGCTCTGCTCATCAGGGGCACAGGAAAATAATTTTCTTGGGTGGCGAAAGCCAGGGTACCTTTTTGGCTAGGCTTATATAGGCCCTAGGGCCAATAGCCTAGTACCTACCTCTGAACCTATGAACCTATGAACAATCAGGTCTCACTCTAGGGCAGTACTGGCCAGTCAGCAAAGAATGGAGGCAGAAGGTAAAACAGCCTTTAAAAGCTGTTAGAACTTCACTTTGCCATACTTATATACAATACTTGTGACAGAACAAACATGTCTAACAGATGTTAAAAGCTGTTCCATCTTTTGTCAGAGTGGAACTTCATTTCTGCCTGCTGTATCTATCAGCTGTCCTTCATTTTGCCTTATATTTTACTCTTTTCCTTGTAAAATCTTTGATTTTCTGGAAAGTCACCTACAATTAATCAATTCAGACAATAATGTCACTCTTTATAGTTTCATTTCTTTTATTGCTCATTAGATGCATATTGATGCATAACCTATTAGTCCATTAACTTTACATGTGAATTTATATTTAAAAACTGACTCTGATGTTGATCTTTTGTCTTCCCATTATTTTTATATTTGTCCAGAATTCTTAAGCAAAGAAGGTGACAGATATACTGCTCTCTGCTTGACGAAGCTAAGTGCTTTAATGGCTTTCAAAACTGGTAAAACCCTTTTACTTTTTTATATATCTAGGCCTTGCCAAATCATTCAACACCATCCTTCTCTCAGGTATTATTGATAAACTCTCCCAGCTAAATGTTAATCCCTATGTAACTCATAGGATAGCAAACTGACAGAAAAATAGAACCCAGGAAATTAGGCTAAGTAGTTCTTCCTCCTCCAAAAGACATGCCACTAGTAATGTATCCAGGGTACAGTCTTTAGGCCACTCTTCTTTGGCATTTAATTCTCAAGTTAAAGCTGATGTAAATCATCTTTGGCTGACTACATATTTGACAAACACTAGGCAGGATTTTTGCCATGTTGAAAATTTAACAGTCCACAGATAGCAACATTTGATGCCTCTCTAATGGTTGTTAATGATAGGACCATTAATAATGACGTTTTTATTGGAAAATTTGCTGTTACTTTCCCATAAGATAGATGTTGTTATTGTTTGTGAAACATGGATAAAGAACATTGACTGGAAACCAGTTCTGTCAGGGTATAAATATTTTTACTGTAACAGACATTCTAATAAATAATCAGGTGGAGGTGTTATGATAGGGATTAAAGATAACTATGAGATCTGTGATTATTACATGTTCAATGATAACACCAACACTATAGACTGTGTAAATGTGACAATAAAGAAAACCATGGAACATATAAAAATTGCTGGAGTGTATAGACCACCAAAGCCAAGTGCAGATAACCTAGAGGAATTCATACATTTCTTGCGTGAAACACTGGAGGGAAAAATAATATTATCTGGGGACTTAAATTTACCAGAAACAGATGGGAATAATATTGATTCTACAATGTTAGTAAGGAAATTATTCACCGTGTATATTTAGGAACAACAATTGCTTCAGATTGTAAAAAAACTAACGGGATGGAACATACTAGAATTGTTTGTGTTCCTAAAGAAATTACTGTAACTTCAAGTCAAGTTTTACCACCATTGATGTGCAGTGATCATGCAGTTATAAAGGTTAATTTGTCCCTAGATAATTCTGCCAAACTGAAATCTAAGCCAATGCACAGAAGTTTAATTATAGATTATATGGAAGCAAAACGGTCACTGTGTAAAACTAACTGGAGTGAGGTGTTCAGTGGAAAAACTGCAGGTGAAATGTGGAAAGTTTTGAAAGAGAAATTGTTTGAGTGCAAAATGTCAAAAAATTGTTTAACATCAGGATCTAGGCACGCAACATCAGGAGGATATATTTCCATAAGAACAAGATATCTGGTTAAGGTGAGAAGCAAAAAATATAAGAAATGGAAGAGATGTCGAACTACAACTTTGAAAAATTAAATAAAAAAGCTGGACAAATAGATTAAGCATAGATTGAGACAAGATCAAGAAAAATTTGAAGAAAATTTATATAAACATATTGAGCATAGTAGGAAATCTTTTTATAGATACATAAGATGTGGGAGAAGTAAATACACACAATTTGATAAACTGTGTGCAGATTCTAAAATTTATTCTCAGACACAACAGATTATAGCTACATTTACAAAATCTTATGCAAAACAGTTTGGTTCCACAAAAGGGGTGGTAAGTTGTCCTAGTGACATCCAGATAACCCCAGACACTGGAATCAAATTAGATTATATTGAAAAATAACTGCGTAAACTGGATCTAGACAAAGCAGAGGGAGGAGATGGAATTTGTAACAATGACCTGAGAACACTTCAGCAAGAACTTGCAGTACCATTATATCTATTATTCACTAGGTCATATAAATATAGGGAGAGTCCTCAAGATTGGAGACATGCACTTATTAACCCTGTTTTTAAGGGAAAGGGGAGTAGGACAAACTCAGAATAATATAGACCCTTAACTTTACTTGCATGTTGTGGAAAAATAACGGAGAAGGTAATATTAGATAAGTTATTGTCAGAACTGGATAGGTTGGGACTTGAAACCATAAATCACCATGCATATGTTGAAAACAGATCTATTACCACTTGTAACATGGTGTTCTATAACAATATAATAACAGCTATGAATGAAAATTGTGCTCTGATGTAATTTATATAGATTTAACTTCAGCATGTGACAGGGTCATACACATAACACTGATCAATAAATTAGTACAACTAGGTATTGCTGTACTCTTGATAAGATGGATAGCTGCATGGCTTACAAATAGGACATGGCAAGTATCATACAGCAACTGGACAGGTGAAATCCTTGGTTACAGTCAAGGTGTCTCACAGGGCTCTGTCCTAGGCCCTTAGCTGTTTAGATTGTATCTTTCAGATCTAACTATTTCATCTGATGTGTTCTACAGTCTATATGCAGATGACCTAAAATTGGGTAAACTGATTACATGTGTTACAAATAAGACATGTCTGCAAAATAACTTGACTAAATTGACCATTTGGGCACAGGATAATAATATGCTGATAAATACATCAAAAACTAAGCATATGAGATTAGGTAGGCATAAACTGAAAGGTGAATATTTAATACAGCACACAGTGATTGAAACTGTCGACTCATTTAAGGACCTGGGTATATGGGTAGATTCAGCTATGAGTTTTTCTAATCATATCAACCAACTGGTTAATGATAGTTATAGAACTATAGGTCGTATAAAAAGATTTATAAAGTCTAGGAAATTAAAAATAATGAAGTCATTGTTTGTTAGTTACATTAGACCCAAAGTTGAGTATGGAATAACAATATGGAAACCCTATAAGAAAACAAACATAAGTAAACTGGAAAGAGTACAATGGAAATACACCAAGGGTATCCATGGATGTGAAAATGTAAGTTATTATGAAAGGCTAAAATATCTGAACTTGTACAGTGTCTCTTACAGATATCTAAGAGGAGATCTTATTCATGAATATAGGACATTTAGTAACAACTACCTCTGGGAATGTTTGGGGTTAAAAAGTACAAGAGAATCATCAGATAACCTATGTAGGAGATTCTATAGGAATGAGAAGTGTACTAATTGGTTCTCTGACAGAGTAGCTGATGCATAGAAAAGACTACCAAATTATATTAAAGCAAGTACTAATTTATATATTTTTAAGAACAGCCTGGATACTTATTATGGGGAAAAAGTGTTTTGGCATATTGGCAAGCTAGAAGGGCATTAATGTCCATGCTTGAAATATGTGCATGTATGTATGTATGTATATGCAGATGACTGTAAACTTGGTGCCATCATAAACTGTCATCATAAACTGTACAAAGGACATCAAGATTGTCCTATGGGGCCTTTCCCAAACAAATAGCTGGTATCATAACCATGTACTGAATGAAATGTCAAAAATGTATACTAGTCTCCTTTGGAAAGTGTGATGTCCCCTGTAGTTACCACATTGACAACATTCCCCCTAAACATAGATTTGGTAGTTTAGTACCTGGGAGCTTATATGGGCAACAAACTGTCCTTCAGACAGCATGTTATAATGATTTAAGAAAGTACTTTTTATTGCATAGCTTATTAGTAAGAGTATGACATCTAGGTCCAGGGATGTGACCATTCCACTGTATCGCACACTTAAATACACACTTCAGTATGCATCTGTCCAAACACTTAATACAACTTGAATAGCTAGAATTCATTTTCATAGTGAAAATTAAAGCCATAATCACAAAAACTACACAGATCATCTGAAAGCTTTGTTCTTCTCATTATCATACAGGCTACTGAGTAGGGATCTCTATCTTGTGAACAGACCCTCAACAGACTCTGTCCCTCAGATCTACTGCAGATCCACAAGTCCAATAGTGGAATAAACACCCACTCAAGAAATGTTATTCTTTTCTGCAACATAAATCAAACATTTTGGAAGAAAATATGTGTATAATAGAGAATACCACTTCTTTGGGATCGTCATCCTCTCCTCATAAAGTACTTATTGTACTCTAGTCAAAAGTAATCTGGATGAAAGGATGGTAAACCATAAATTCATCTCTGGTTTAGCACCTTTGTTCCTTATAGATTGAAGTAACATGAAAATGGTATGCCCAGTTCTGGGTTATTCATACTTAAATTACAAGTTCTAAAAACTTCAATGAAATGTAGGGCTAGGCATCTAAATTTCTTCATGGATCAATAACCAAGTAAGTACCTATGAACCTGTGGACCTATGGACCCATGGACAATGTTAGGGTTTCCGTCATCCACTGGAGGAGGAGAATGGTTTAGATTCAGAAACAAGGGGGCTTCTGACAAAAAAACTAGATTCCTGAGTTTTCCATATATGCCCCAGAACCCCCAAACAACCTCAGGAAAGAGGACCATAGGAGGCCTAGATGAGCACTAGCAGACAACAATCTCCTTGAGGTATGGGTACCCATATTATGTGTGGGTATATAAACCACCAGTAGGACTTTGAAGATGATATGTTTTCAGATAGGGCAGCTAATGCAGACTCCATAGGACAGGAGTAATATGGAGTTAATGAAAAGTGCCTATAATTAGTCATGCTGCAAAGTTTTGTACCAGCTACTGTGGATCAAGTTCCATGTTAGGCAACCCCAGGTAATGCAACTGGAAAAATCAAGTAGAGAAAATGCCAAGTTGTTAATAACTACTGAAAGTTTATTAGAAGGAAGGAGGTGCTCAATGTAGAAGGTTTCCCAATGAAAGTAAGAGGTCAATCTGTTTTGAAAAATTATAATTAAATTAATTAAATAATTATATTAAGCCTTCATCACAAAGGTCAACCTATCGCCCTTTTAGATCACAATGGAGCCAGCGGCCAGACATATTCCCTCAAAATGGTATGAATACCCATGTCTACCATCATGGATGTGTTTAGTCATAAGTTATCAGACATTTAAATTTGGATGAATTCCGGATACTCTACTAGTAAATCCAGAGCATGCAGCATGTTCTGATGAAAAGAGAGGTAAAGTTGAGCATCATCAGCATAATAGTGGTATAGAAGCCCTCTCTCTCTCTCTCTCTCTCTCTCTGTGTGTGTCTCTCTCTCTCTCTCTCTCTCTCTCTCTCTCTCTCTCTCTCTCTCACTCTCTCTCTTTGATATGCTTTCCCACTGGAAGCATGCATATCGACAACAACTACTAGACCTGCAAGAAAAACCTGTGAAGCTCCAGATTTGACAAGATAGACCAGTGGGATGTTTTTCCTGTACACAATCCGATGGGTGTACCCTGTAAGAAAAGAAGCAAACCATTCAAAGATAGTACCCAAGGCTTCACAACAGGTTTGAAGGTGATTCATAAGAATATTGTGGTTTACTGTGTCAAGTGCCATGGAAAGATCATGGAGGAACAAAACAGAAACAGAGTAAAACCATTGATCCTTTCCCAGCACAAAGTCATGCGGAACTCAAGTAAGGGGAGTTTCACTACTGTGTCTGGTGTGAAAAAATGGACTGGAAAAGGTCATGGATACAGTCTTCTGTAAACATTCATTTGAAGTATGAGCAGACTGTCTTCTCAATAATCTTACCAAAAAAGGGAATGCTAGGCACGGGGTAGTAATTGTCCATGATGTCAGGGTCAAGAGTGTGCGTCTTGAAAACTGTGGTGACCAAGACATCCTTTAATGCAGTTCTAAAAATTCCAGTACTTAAGGAAACAAAGATAATTTAGATGGTCAATGGTCCAGGTGGGACAAGGAAATAAGCTACAGGTTAAATCCCTCATGCCTGAGATCAGAGAAATCAAATTAAAGAAGATAACATCTGAAACTCACACCAGATCCGACCTACTGGCTGGATCAACAGGAGTAGCACAAGAACTATTGAAACTTATTATGAAAGAAGCCCGCTCTTCAAAAAGGGCACCTTATCTAAAAAGAACCAAGTAGCAAATTCACAATCATCAGTTGAAAATGCTGCTTTTATGGAAAAGCATTCTGGATTCCTTATGCAGCCAACTACATGAGAGAGTATAGCTGGTCTTTTTTTTTTTCATGGGTTTTCAGTCTTTTTTCTTTTGGCTTGTCAGCACTTGACATTCTGAGTGCCAACATTTCAGTAGAGAGTATGTCACTCACATTAGTAACTTTACTTTTTTTTATTGCACAGAATTTATTTAATATTTAGAAATATAGAAATGAGATCACAGGAACCATAACATACCTAGCCATATACACCTATAAGCAGACACACTTAAAAGTAATTGCTACCCTTTACAAATACATAATGGTGGTGCCCACCTCCCAATTAAGTAGGGCCATGCATAAAATCTCTCATGTCAATTTATGTTTATCAATCTAATCACCAAAACAAGACTTAAATAGAGACAATAGTACCACTTTTGTTTGACGTGTATGTCCCTTATTCTATAGACTGGGAATATGCTCAGTTTTGGACTTAGACCTTCGGTGTGTCTTGTTTATTTGTTGGTGAAAATTTAAGTCTCTAGTATAAATATTTGTAGAGCCACTGGTTTAGCAAAGAAATAGGAAGTGAAGTATGACTGGGACTTTTGAGAAATAAGAAATGGGTCACCTTGGAGAAGTTGGTAGGCACTGAGTGTAAGGATAGTTGTGCTAATCTAGTGGAATAATTAAGGGATTTAAGGCATTTAAAAGTTTTAGTTAAAACATCTTTGTGGCCTTTCCATTTGAGTGCTTCCTACTGAAATGTCAGGACTCAAATGTTGAATACTAACAGGTGAACATGCATGAGAAGAGCAAATCTTGAACATCTCTCTTTTTTTTAACATTCTTTCTGCAGGGGACAAGCCACCCTGCAACTCCTTCCTATGTAGAGGGCAAGCCCCCTACACTCCCTGGACTTGTATGTATGCTAACTCTGATATCACCATACCATGTGGAGTATGTTCATTTTAGAGGTGTAAGTATAATAGTCAATGCTTGTATAATTGAAGTCACATAGTAAGAAGGTATTTGGTCTGATATTTAACTCTTCAGTGGTCTTACGGTAATTTCCCTGGAAATTGATGGTGATCTGTAGCCAGCAATGAAGTAAAAGTCACATTTGTTATGGTTGATCTGGATCACCAGGAGCTTCAGGTTAGGGTTGTGGATAATTTAACATGGCATTGCTGTCTTAACTAATTCCGCCTAAAACGCCAGTTTTTTTTAGTGAATCTGTGATTTAAAAAGTTTGTTATTGCTACATATTGTACTTATTTGCTGCCTGCACTTGAATTAAATCATGTTTGTGTTTAAATAATCTGTTTAACTTTTGTAAGCTATACACCAAACTGCGATAGCTTTTTATGTGCATTTAAAGTGTTGTTTTGATTGTATCTACTCTATTTTCTATAAAAAATATATATATACTTGTTAACCGCCTTTCTGAACTAGTATAGTCCAGTTTTTAGGTTATTGCTGAATCCAGGGCTGAGTTACAAGTTTCTGTGTTGCCCATACCTTACTTGGATAGAAGGAAGTTTCTCTGTTCACCTGTGAGAGAGGGGAGCTTTGAGCAGCCTATCTGTCCCTGGAGGAGTGGTTTTAGCCCAGAAGTTAGTAGTTTATTGGCCATTTTGTGCTAATTGTGATTGTATCTGCTCTATTTTCTGAAAAAAAAAATATATATATATATATATATATATATATATATATATATATATATATATATATATATATATACTTTTTCACACCTTTCTGAACTAGTATAGTCCAGTTTTCAGGTTATTGCTGAATCCAGGGCTGTGTTACAAGTTTCTGTGTTGCCCATACCTTACTTGGATAGAAGGAAGTTTCTTTGTTCATCTGTGAGAGAGGGGAGCTTTGAGCAGCCTATCTGTCCCTGGAGGAGTGGTTTCAGCCCAGAAGTTAGTAGTTTATCAGCCATTTTGGGCTAATTACTATCTCTTTCACTTCCCTGCTATAAAAACCACATTTGTGTGGTTTTGTGCACTGGGCAGAGCCATTTAGCTAGAGTTAAACTTTTGCCAGCTCCACTAAGTCTACTCTTCAATTTTTCCCTTGGAACTAGACAAACCTTCAACTTTAGCACTCAAACCATTCATTTCACAGTCAAGTACTTGCTTAAAACTCATAGCAAGCACTGATTAACCCTAGCACTAGACCCCCCCTATACTGTCCAGAAGGACAAGGCTCTCTATTTGTCCCCACAAGCCAATCAGAAAAACAGCTTACTCTTCCTATTCAGGTATGTCCAAAGGGCAGTTTCCAGTGTACTCTCCAGTCCAACTGGTAAATCTGGGCATTTTGAGGCAATGTTACAACTGCCTCATGTACACAAACAACCCTCTCCTCCTACCACCAAACACTAATATATGTGAGAGATGCAATTATACAGCCAAACTGGAGGCAAAGCTCTCTCAACCCAAGACTGGAACTGACAGTCAAGAGGTGAAGGGTAATACTTGCAACACACCACCAGTCTCACATAGACCTAATAAACCAACACCGACAAATAACACACATGAATACATGAAAACATACTCGGAGACTCTAAATAAAAATCTGCAAAAGCAACAGAGACCTCCAAAGCAGACATCCAAGCAACCTCCACACCCCATTACCAACCATGAAACACATACTTCACATAATCAGTGTGCCACGCAATCACAGCACAACGCAAAATAACATACCCGACATACTAGTAATAGGCGACTCTATAGTCAAGCACACTGATGTCCCACTAACTAGGCTGGACAAGGAGAAGGTTACAGTTAGTTTCTTGCCAGGTGCCAGGATCCACCACATAACACAAGCACTCAGGTCACTCCAGAACAAGTACAAATACAACTCTGTCATTGTCCATGTTGGTGTGAATGACCTGAGACATACCTCCCTGGATTACATGAAAAGAGACATGGAAGAGCTCTTTGATCATGTAGCCCAGCCCGGTATGACCCTGACCCTGAGTAGCATCCTGACCTCACCAAGAATGATGCCACAGTATAAAGAAAAAATGATCAATTTCAACAATTGGCTAAGTTTCTGGTGTCATTCAAAGGGGATCCAGTATCTGTCCATCTGGGATGACATGCTCAACAAGCCACGTTGCTTCACAAGAGATGGCTTGCACCTGTCACCCTTGGACATTCAAATACTGGCCAAGGCTCTTGCTGCCCCCATAGTGCCTTTTTAGGCAAGGCTCAAAAGACAAACCCACCACCTTAAATTGCACAAGTAACCAAAAACTGATGGTAATGCTACTCAACGCCAGAAGTCTAAACCTCAAAATGCACACTCGAGGCACTCCTCAGTATGGAGAACATTGACATCTGTGCAGTAACAGAAACCTGGTTTAAGGCTCCTGACAGCACCCCAGCACTACTAGGCTATAACTCATAACATACCTTTTGGCCACAGAACCAGAACCGAAACACAAAACACCTCTAAGTTAGTGGTGCAGCACAATGCATCAGAGATCATCCATGTGCAACTAACAATGGGCAAAACTGCAGTCCAAATTGTAGCTTGCTACAGATCACCCACCATGGCCCAGGACCACCATTCCATATTTCTGGAGACACTGAAATATGAAGGTCCTACCAAACATCTTAATACCGGGTGATTTCTATTACCCAAACATAAACTGAGAGAACTACTCAAGTACTAACTCCCTTGCCCAATGCTTCCTAGAATTTATAAATGCGAACTCCCTGGATCAACTGGTCAACACCCCCACCAGAGGGAACAACATATTGGACCTGTTTATCACCAACATAGGCGACCGATGTTCCACACCGGAGGTCAACCCCTCGCTGGTTAGATCAGACAATAGACTAATCACTCTGGATATCCACATTCCATCCCCACCCCCAATCAAGAAAACCACCATTAAAAACTTTTCAAAAGCAAGCTTCATGTTACTTAAGACCGAGGTGGAAAGGTTCACAGCCCCCATGCTAAAGGACAATGCTGTCCAAGCTGCTGAAACCTTTACAAAGGCACTCTATGAGCATCTGCAGGAATGCATGGATTGTGCTCTCCCAAGTAAAACCAGGACTCACTCCTCCGAGAAAAGGAAACCAGTCTGGTGGACCCCTGCCATAACAAGCTATACAATAGAAGGAGGAAACTAGTACAAAAAAGAGTAAAATCCCAAGAAGGAAAGACATCCCTGATCAGTATCAGTAAGAAACTACGATCCCTCATTAAATCATCCATTCGAAAGAAAAATTGCCAATGACTCCAACGATAACCACAAAATGTTCTTTAGCTATGTCAAGAACCTAAGTGGAAACTTTCAGATCTGCTCTGAGTTAGTGCAGAATGGCACAAAATACACTGAACCGACTGATATTGCAAACATTCTGACAGACAGGTTCAGTGCAAACTTCACCCCCCTCACACCCCCTAAAGGGCCCATAACCATACCAGAAGAATGTTGGGCCCCATCAATCACTGACACACAGGTTAAAACAGCCCTATCCAAAGCCAAAAACACAACTTCAATGGGACCAGATGGTGTCCCCGGCTGTGTCTTACAAGAGCTCCAAAATGAACTAACCCCCTCACCTAAACACACTGTTCAAACTCAGCCTCTCTACAGGCTGCATACCCACAGAGTGGTGCACAGCAAGAGTTATCCTGCTCCACAAAGGTGGAGCCACAACGGACCCCAGGAACTATCGCCCTATAAGCCTGACTAGCCTGGTCTGCAAGGCTATGGAGTGCATCATCATGGAACTCATTAACAGAGACATTGGGAACCTCCAAACCTTGGACCCTACCCAGTTTGGCTTTGTTAAGGGCAGATCATGCCTCCTAAACCTGGTGGACTTCTTTGAGATGGTTACCAAGGCATTAGACGAGGGAAAGGAGGTCCACACAGGCTACCTAGACTGCACAAAGGCTTTCGACACCTTCCCCATTCTAGTATTATAGACAAACTCACCAGCTTGAACATAAACCCTTATGTCATGAAATGTGTTGCCAACTGGCTCATGGATAGAACCCACTTGGTGAGAGTTGCAGGCTCTACGTCCGACTCTAAACCGGTTACAAGTGGCGTCCCCTAGGGCTCAGTCCTAGGACCCTTCCTGTTCGGTATATACTTTTCAGAGGTACAGGCAAGCATAGGAGGACTATGGCTGACCAAGTTCACAGATGACTGCAAACTAGGGGCCATAATTGATTCTCTGGCTGATACAGACACCTTCCAGATGAGTCTCACTGAGACGGATACCTGGTGTCAAAATCATGGTCTCAAGC
This sequence comes from Protopterus annectens, assembly GCF_019279795.1. Classification (NCBI taxonomy): domain Eukaryota; kingdom Metazoa; phylum Chordata; order Ceratodontiformes; family Protopteridae; genus Protopterus; species Protopterus annectens. Next base: position 253,234,445 of record NC_056729.1, on the reverse strand, counting down.
TAAATGCCAAAAAGTGCATATTCTTTATCCCCTTTGGAAAAAACAAAGCACCCACAAACTACCACATAGGTGGTAGTCTCCTAAATACAGAAAATGTAATAAGGGATCTGGGGACCCAAGTAGATAGTAATCTCTCCTTTGATAATCATATTGCCAAGGTGGTTAGAAAATCCTTCTATGTGGCCCACCTAATCACAAAAGGGTTCGCATCTAGAACAAAAGAAGTTATTATGCCTCTCTACTCATCACTCATTAGACCCATCATAGAATACAATGCCACATTTGGGATGTACCTTACAAGACACCTGCAACAGCTGGAAAGGCCACAAAAGTTCCTCTTCCAGAGGATTACTGGCCTCAAACAGATGCCCTATGCAGCCCAACTCAAGAAACTCCAGCTGTACTCGGCTGCATACCACTTACTCAGAGGTGATCTCTGCCTGACATACAGAATTGATGGACATGCTCAACCTAAAAAAAGCAAATCCCAGAGAGCCACATGCTCTAGAGATATAAACCTCACCACAACGATAAATAGGACATGTTGGAGGCATAGATTCCTATCCCAGACACTCCCCATGCTTTGGAACAGGATTCCAATATACATCAGGCAGAGCCCCTCACTAACACTGTTCAAGAGAAACCTTGACAAGTGAATGGGAAACAGAAAATTTACCCCGAGGATCACTGCAGTGGCTCTTCTGGACAGTGGCACAGGGAACTAATGGTTCTGATGGACAGAGGCACAGGGAACTAATCTAAGGGGGTGGCAAAAGCCAACACATTCTGGCTAGGCTTATAAATGCTCTTGGGCAGATAGCCTAGTACTTACCTATGAACCTATGAACCTATATTTATGTAAAATGCAGATACTCCCCTGCAGTTACCCAAGGGTCTGAAGTCATGTTAGGTGCTGAACTCATATAGAGTGAGCACTGTCTTTGCATTGTAACCATTTCTCAGTAAATTTAGAGATATGAATGAGTCTAAGTTTCAGGAGGGCCTCAGATTCTCTCATCTCTCTGTTTAGTCTCCTCTTTGTTAACCATACAACTACATTGGTTACAAAAAACACATTTGTAAGTTCCAAATTTCTTAATATTTCCACTTTGTTTATTCACCTTAACTGGCCTTTATTCACACATTTTCTCCATTCTCACAGGAAGTGGTAAACATTATTAAAAAGTATTGGTGTGTTTTAACAGTAAACCCGGACATTAAGAAAATTATACCAGAGAACCCTATGTTCAGTAGGAGAAGGGATATGAACCTGAAGGAGATGTTTGAAAGATATGTTAAGGTGAATAAACAAAGTGGAAATATTAAGAAATTTGGAATTTACAAATGTGGTCTTTGTAACCAATGTAGTTGTATGGTTGATAAAGAGGAGATTTTTATAAGAGAGTGGGGTGTGTTTTTGAGACCTAGAGGTCAATATAATTGTAATAGTAGGGGTGCAGTATACTTGGTTACATGCGAGGGATGTCCTAGTTTTTATAAAGGGAAGGCCGAGAGGACTATTAGAAAATGTGCCTATGAGCACTTATCTGACATATCTCATAAAAGGGAAACTAATGCACTGTATAGACATCATAAAGTTTGTAGTAACAGTAGATTTGTATTTTTTGTCCTAGAACAAGTAGTAGATGACCCTAGGGGTGGACATTGGGAAGCCAGACTGGAGTATAAGGAGTTGTTCTGGCAAATTAAACTGAATGCAGCTAAAACCCCGTGTATAAATGAGAACATAAGTATTAATAGTGTCCTCAAGTTAAGGGCAGCTAAATTATAGGGTTATTAGTTTTATTCACTGAATACAAAATTTTTTTTGAACAGTTTAAACATCAAAGATATGAAAATGTGCACATATTTCATTTAAACTATTTTATTAAGTAATTTCATATTTTGATATAAATTTAAGCAAAAGAAGAACAATTTTTATTGTTGAGAATGTTTTTTATTAAGAGGGAGTTCCCCTTTTAATTTAATGGATGGAAGAGTGTTTTTAAGAGGGTAGCTTTGATTGGTTGGTAGGGGTATAAAAGCAATGTGTAATTTGTAATTGTATTGTTCTGAGGAAGCCTGGGAGATTCCCGGACAAAAGCACTTAACTTGTTTTATTAAAGGAGTTCTAATTTTTACTGTGGCTTGTTTGTTTGTGTCTTTCGGCTTTTCCTGGTTAGGGGTCGCCACAGTGGAACTCTGGTCCGCTAATGATTGGCAGTTGATTTTTACGTACCGGCATGCCAGGCCTGATGCACAACCTTCAACGAAGGTACACCCATTCACGCATGTCTCCACGCAGAAGATGCTCTAGCTGAGAATCGAACTGGACAGCATCTTACTGTGAGGCGACAACGCTACCGCAGCACCACCACCACTACTGTGGTGCCTATCCATTTTTTAAGCTGGTTGTGTGCTTTTTGGATTCCTGTACAGACGTGTGTTGAAAAAGGTTTTTGCAAAGTGCTTGAGATGTATTCAAAGTGTGCCCTGCTGGAATAGAACAGAAATGCACATGCAATATTGTAACTGTTTAAATGTAAATATTATAACAGTGGAAACTGGAAAACAGGAGGTTAACTTCAGTCCAGCAAAACTTCAGAAAAATAGCTAAAATTAAATTACTTTATGACTATGCAATAAAATATGACATCTTTCAGTTTCAATACAGCAAGGATACACAATGTCTAAAACTAGGGAGCTTTCTGTATTGTCTCTAAAGTAAATAATTATTAGTTCTGAAATGTAAAGGAATGCAATTGTTTTATGACTTCCAGTATCTGCCAGAGATCTGAGGTATATGTATTTTCACAGGTAGATGCTAAATGCTGCTAGCTTCCAGCAGTGGGGGTTTCACATGGGATAGAGTCAGATGACAAGAAATGATGTCATTTTTGTAAGCTATCCCAGCAGTAATATTTGAGATATTAATTTGAGAGGTCTGTTAGAGAGACACAGCATTCTGTATTTGGTCTTGGACCTGACAAGATTACCCATTCACCACACATCTACCTTGTTCTTAAGTAAGTTAACTAGGGTATAGTAATTCTCTTAGATTCTGTCAGAAATATAGTGAAGCATAGTTTATATGCTTTTCTTTATTTGAGATGGTCCTGCAATGTTGTTTTAAATATTTCCTTGATTTTGAACTCTGATGTCACTGTGAATATATACTGAGTATTTTCTTGTTCTTTTATTATTTATTATTAAATATATTTAAACCTTTCACTGTGTCTGATTTGTGCAGAGATATTTAGGTTCTGAGAGTACTTGCATATTTATTTAGTGACACTGTGCAGGCCACTCCTAATAGACTTGTTCTTGGTCAAACTACTATTTGTATTAATAGTAACATTACACAGTAATATTGGGCACCCTTTGTTTAGGGCCTTAAAGTAGCTGATAAGGAGCTGGCTGGTGGCAGTGATAACTACTTTATAGTCTGGGAAAAAGAGGGCATAGCTAGTAAACCTGTGCCAGCCTTTCCCAGGTGTGTGTGTGTGTGTGTGTGTGTGTGTGTGTGTGTGTGTGTGTGTGTGTGTGTGTGTGTGTGTGTGTGTAAACCTCAAAGAGTGTGTGTGTCAGCTACTTGGGCAGGGACTTGAAGCACTGGCTGGACAGAGAGGGTGCTGAAGGTCTTGGATTGGCCACTCAGCCGAGATCTCAACCCTATAGCTGTGTGCCAGTGGGGAGTCTAATTTGAAATCTGGAGAAAGAGGGAGAAACCAGCCTTGCCCTGACTGTGGTCTCTGTGGGCTCTTAAGGGAAATTGCACTTGATGCAGAAAGCTGTATCTGGAAAAACTGTGTGTGTACTTTGCTATCCTCCCAATGTATGCCTCCCACTGGTGAGGATTGAGGCTCCTTGATTACTGGACCAGTGGTGGATCATCAGACATACATTCACAGCTTATAGCAGTAGTCTGTCACAATGTATTTTATCCTGTAATCCCAGGCATAAGCTAAGGTTCATTTCTCAATCTTAGCAGTATGATTGCACAATGCTTTGACTTTTTGGTTTGTCTGCATACCTTGGTGTTGCTGTGGAAGTTACTAATTTCATTAAGGCAATTGATTTTTTGATTTTCTACTTGGTTGTATATGATGCTGTTATTCAACTTTTGGCATGGATGTTTGTTGTTCATTTGAGAATAGTACCTGTGATGTTATCAGCAAGAAAGTAGATACAAGCTGCATTTGTCATTGTATTTATATGTCTTTCTCACGCTTTCTTGCTATATTTATATTACATACATTTAATTTACTTTTTATTTTGTTTTTCTCCACTTGTTATACAATTATATGCAACAGTATCTAGATCTGCTCCTGACATTCCAACAAGGCCTGTCAGACCCCAACATGTGGCACCAACACCAATATCATTTGCACCCCAGGCTGCCATGGTTACCTCTACACCTCAAACAGTAGCTGCATGGGACACATCAGCCAGTCTTGCACAGGAGTTCAGAACTGTTGTCCCTGAGGGTAACAGTGGAAGGGGAAGTGACATATTTGTCATACACTCACAGCTCACTAATATCATGAGGGAGGTGACTGACCAGATGCTAGATGCCTGCATTGGCCATCTCAAAAAACTCCTCCACTGGCTCATTTAGTAACATGTCTGCCCCAGTCTGGCTCCTCCCAATGAGCCAGGGCCCAGTGCTGAGGAAGTCTGTGCCGGCAAGTAAGCTAGCAGGCATGGCAGCTGTGCAACCCCATCCTGTCTCCCATCCTGGTGTTACCCTTACATTTGTGCCTATGCCCACCCAGTTTGCTGTCCAATGCTCCCCGTGACCATTGTCTTCCCTCATTTTGTCTGATGTGTCCTTCTCCATTGTTCTCACCCTCCCTCATTGTTTCATTCACTCCCCTGTCAGTCTTGACTGTCCTTTGTGTTTCTTTTTATGTTCCTACTACTACCTACCCTCACCATCTTACCTTCCACTTACTTCACTTTGCTCCTTCCCCCACTTACCTTCTCATCATAACTCATAATTGTACAGTATTCTGAGAGACACTTTTAATGTTTTATTACTCCTGCACCACCCGTAATATAGCTGCACCTTATTTTGGAAATTGCTAAAATAATATGACAGCATTTAAACTGTGTTCCTAATTTGTGATCTGCAACATTATTCTTTGTGATTGGGCATTTCTTCTGCAAGTAATAATTTGGAGGTCTGCTTTTTAAAATTGGGCACCTGACACACACAATTACATTACCCTGTCTTCCCCACCTCCATCCTGGTAATTCCTTAGGTTTTCAGCTTACACTTTACCTTCTGCTTGCTTACCCCTTTTACATCACTTTTCTGTATCCCCATTTCCAACCTTTTAAGGCTTACAAATGACTTTGCCTTTACTTTGCTCATGTAAAGTATGTACATGGCATTCTTTCTGTATTTTCCTGTGGTTGCACCTCAAAAGTTACCACAGAGACTGCTGCAAATGTAAGCAAAATGTTTAGTAAGTCCAGCTTCTCACATTGATTTTCCATATTTGTTAATGAGCTCCTGGCCTCGTTTTACAAACAAGGTAAACTGTAGCTGGCTTCCTGATGTGTTTCTGAAAACCAAGGTATGTAAAGTGAAATAATCTCTTGAACTTACCTCAGTAACATGTAAAATACTAAAAACATTTCAGCAAAATAAAAAAAAAACTATATGATTATGACTGCTTTAGAGAATCTGATATGAGCAAGATCTAACAAGGAAGATATGATAACATAAGGAAAAAGTTATAGAAAGGGTAGCTAGAAAACTGTTTATTACAGCATTGAACTTGTTCAATTGTAGATGCAAAATATTATTTCATAATGTAATATTGTGTTAAAAAGAATACAGAAGTGGTTGTAGAAAAAAGGGTGGTGGGATGAGTAAATACATGAACGTGTGTCAGTGAATATAAATGTGTAAAAAAGCTGTGACATGTTTAAAGCGTAAAAAGAGCTGAAGTGTAGTAAGTGATGATCTTCTTCTTTTTTGGTGCTTTCCCAGTTAGGGGTCACCACAGCGGATCACCTGTCCACTCATGATTGGCAGTGGAGTTTTACAGTGCCGAGTTGCCAGGCCAGCACCCAACCTTCCACAAAAGGCACACACATGCATGCACTCACACCTAGGGCCAATTTACTGTGTACAATCCACCTATAGCATGTCTTTGGGATGTGGGAGGAAACCAGAACACCCAGAGGAAACCCACGCGACCACAGGGAGGACATGCAGACTCCACCCCAGCTGAGGATCGAACTGGAGAACCTCTTGCTGTGAGGAGGCAACGCTAACTACTGCACCACCGCGGCCACCCTAGTAAGTGATGATAGTAAGTGTAAATTGTGTGTTGGGGTGCTTCATTTAAAAGCATAATGTGACCATGTTGCAGTAAGTAGCATGACCAAGACAGTGAAATTCAGATGGCTGGGGATCAGGTGCGGCTAAGTACTGATGTAGCAAAGACATGCAGGTGATAGTGCTGCATGATGATAACTTGCAGTCCCAAACGTAGTGCTAACCATGTGACTGAGTGAACAGCTTTATACTTGGTCACATGAGCAGAGGACACTGACATGCAGGTAGCATGCCTCACACTGTGTGTATTCACATGTGCACCAAAGCCCCATATAGCTGTTATGCTATATGGGCACAGATTTTAACCCATACAAGAACTACACATTAAAATGCCACCAGGTTTTATAACACAAGTATAAAGGTAAGGGTGTGAAAGAACAGACAGAAATTGGTAAGAGTAAGCAGAGGAGCACATGTAAATACAATGGGAGGTGAGGAGTAGTGCAGGAGTGGGAAAAGAATGGTATTTTTTGTTGGCAGGTGCATTTTCTTACTTTTATATGAAAGGTAGAGGTGGAGGTTGGCATGAAGGACTTGTGAATAGTAAGAAGGGAACAGCACGGGCAGAGAGGCAGATGTACAAACATAAAATGCAGGCCAAGACTCATAATTGTACAAACAGTGTGTAGAGCTATGCAAACTGACAGATGGTGGATAACTGTTGATGGGGAACTGGACTACAAACTGACAGATGGTGTATAACTGTTGATGGGGAACTGGACTACAAGCTGACAGATGGTGGATATGGAATGCAAACAGAATGTAGGAGTGGTACACACGGGAATAGAATGTCATGATTTCAGATGGGAGGGGTAGAGATGGTCTGCCAAGCCATCCCATAGAACAACAGTCTCAGTAGTCAGTCACCTATATGCTGATATCATGGCTAGGCTCCACCTCTGGTGACCCAATGGTCAGGGCTGACTGGCTGACAATGAGACTCAGTCAGCTTCATGTAGAGTGGGTCCAGGGTGCCAATACAGACATCAAGCTGCCAGTCCACTCATATTTGACCTCAACAGCCACTAAGCCTTGTGTTGGGTGGCAAAAGAGGACCACTCTCCTCATCTTTCTGATGAGGATCCCTTGCAACCACTGGAAAAGCAGGACGAGAGGTCATCAGCAAGCCCTCCTGGTTGACTTCCACAGGGTGGCCTTTGAAACCACTCAATGAAGCAGGCCCAGAGACTGCTGGTGATCTAGCATTTGGTGCACTGTCCACTGTGAAATGTGGTGTCTAGCACTTCACCTCTGCCTGCTTTATGGACAATCACAAAAAAAAAAAGAAACAGTACAGTTTATCAGACAGGACTTAGAGAAACGACAGTTAACAAATGCAATATAGAACAATGATAATGTAGTACACAGTTGTGCAATGGGTGCATTGAATGATACCACAGGAGATACAAACAAGTATAACAGGGACAATGTGAGCAGTAGCATGGTAGCCAAAGTAAACAGCAATCTAGAAAGCCAATGACCAACTAACAAATGGTAAAACATTAACATGATTAAAAATCACAATTGCTTAGTGTTGTGGTAAACAACAAAGTACAGTTATATAGACATAGCAAATGTAGGAATAACCAGAACAGTTTAGGATGACAGCACAGTAAATGGAACCAGTAGCACAGCTAGGGTGGGACATGAGGGGTAACTGTCCTGGGTGCAAAGTTTGGGGAGCATGATCAGTCAATCCTCTCTTTAATGTAATACCGGCTTTTACAATTCAGTACTCTGCTTGCAGTCTAACTTGAATGCTGTAGCACCCTGTGTGCTGTCTAAACTGTAGTAAACAGTTCACTCACTTTAAAAGTAAAAAGAAAAAGAAAATCTTTTTTTTTTTTTTTTTTACTAAATCTGAGAACTTTTGCACTCCATGCAGGCAGGGTATAAACTGCACCGATTGTTTGCTACCCTTGTAGCAAGTGATTTGCTACAGTTTCAAAGAAGACATTATATTTTTTAATAAAGTGTGTAGAAAAAGCATCAGGGGCAGGAGAGAGGGATGGGTATTTCATGTATCTGCCCACCCGGTTGGTCTGCCAGTAGAAGGAATGGCCATTTATTTGTTCTGTTCTTCAGCAAAGGAGTTGGGGGGGCAAGGATATAACCGTAATAACTTTAATATGTGCTCAATCAGGAAAGTGATGGTTTTTTTTTTTTCTTTGCTTTTCAGTGGGAAAGGTGTGGGGTATAGATTTAACTGTAATAAGCTTATCTTGACAATGATTGACTTATTACAGTGGAGTGTTTTTTTCTGTTTTTATTTTTTTTTGCCCTTCAGTGGAAAGGCTGAGGTTGTGTGGATCTGTCTGTAATAAGCCAATCACCACAATGTAAATGCAGGAATAACTAGAACAGTTTAGGACAATAGTACAGTGAAAAGAACCAGTAGTGTAAGCTAGAACAGGGTGAGAGGGGCAACTGCCTCAGGTGCAAACTTGGGGGGGATGTAATTAGCCTGTGCAGATTCTCTTGCTTGCCATACCAGCTTTTAAAGGCTGGTTCTGCATTTGCAGTCAAACCTGAATGTTGTAGCACTCAGCTTAATACAGTAAAGTGTTTTGTTTGTATTTGTTCTTCAGTGGAAGACCTGGTGGTAGGACACTGGTTCATGGTACTGGCACAGGGCACTGGTTCATGGTACTGGCACAAGGCACTGGTTCATGGTACTGGCACAGGGCTCTGGTTCATGGTACTGGCACAAGGCGCTGGTTCATGGTACTGGCACAGGGCGCTGGTTCATGGTACTGGCACAGGGCACTGGTTCATGGTACTGGCACAGAGCACTGGTTCATGGTACTGGCACAAGGCGCTGGTTCATGGTACTGGCACAGGGCACTGGTTCATGGTACTGGCACAGGGCACTGGTTGAGCTAGCTATACTTCTTAATGGAACAGCTAAGCTAAATACTGTAATGCAGAAAAGATGTTCAGTGGTGCTGTAAACAGATTAAGCACAGTTACACAGTAATGCCAGCAGAACAGTACACTTTTTCCACTGCTCAGAGAGTGTGGTCTGTCTCTACTGGCAAGTGATCTTGTTTTCTATAACTTCCTGTTTTGTTGCCAAACAAAAAAATAACAATAATGAGCACAGCAAACCCAAGACAGTAGAAGATGTACAGCTTTTCTTGCCTGCTGCCCAGTGACTTAGCAAAAAGTGATTGTTTACTATAATATCAAGGTGAGCAAAACCGAACTGCTTACTATAATATCCAGGTGTCTCTCCCTACCTTCATCTTCTCACTGGAGGAAAATGTCTGACTGGGGCCTCTGCAGATCTCTGTGTTTATGTCAGAACAGTTAACCACTATGAGTGATGCCAATGACTTCATTTGCTATCCTGGTAAGCATGTGCAGGACATACACTTTGTGTAAGGACTCTCAGAATCACCCAGCAGGTGCTGTCTATGCTACATTTCCACGAGCTACAAAACAATTTTGCTCTCCCTATTGCACTATGTGATGACCATGCCAGAGTCAAATCCTGTCAAGGCAATTTCAAATAGCAAGGTCAAGTCCAGGAGCAAAAATGAGAGCTGAGTCACATGGCAAATTATCGTGAACATGTGATGTGCATTGAGAGGCAGCACAGTAGGACAATGACCATCTATGACAGCATGATACATGGTCAGTAGTGCAGAGAAAGGTAACATTAGCATAGCCAGGCACCACAGGTGTAAACAGCCTTCATATCCTCTATGCTTAGTCATGACCATAGCAGACAGCTGGGTAGCACAATGGCCATAACCTTTAATGCAATGCAAATATGTAGGTGTGTGACCAGAAACTCCAGACACACACACACACACACACACACACACACACACACACACACACACACACACACACACACACACACACACCATATGTAATCTCAGTAACAGTGCATGACCTGGACCAGGCCACATAGCATGCAATAAGTGTGAAAACACATTGCATTATTGGTGTTGCTCAGAAGCAATTATGCTAAATCATCTCATTAGCATAACAAGTATACTATAGGCTGTATTTTAACATGACAATAATCATAGTTGCTATTTTGCAAGAGACTGAGTTACAGCAAGCAACGCATTCAGTAAAGGAAAGTAGATGTCATGGTGTACTGCCATGTAGAGAAAGCGACAGCAGGCAGGACATGTTGTAGTGGACCTCCATATAGCAGCCTCTGCCCAAGGTGCATGGCCACAACAGGCACTGTTACACAGTAGTGAAGAATGTGTAAGGCCACAAGGAACAGGCAGGCAGGCTTTTGTCTTATCTGGGGTGTGTTTCTACAATTTTGGCATAGAAAACAGGCAGGACAAGTTACAGTATTATGCGGGGTGTGCCTCCAGCCAGGTCAAAGAGAGAACACATATGCTCAGTCATAGTCTTCTATGTCATTTCTTTTCACACTACTCCAAAGCCACAAAAATAGCAAGGAAGGCTACAGGAGATTACAGCCATCCAGGACACTGGGTATACATAGTGCTATTTGCACAAACCTAAGGAATAAAACCTGTGGCACACAGATTAATGGGTGCAACACTATTAAAGACTGTCAAAACAGTTATCTAAGAGCAGAACATGTGGCATTACCCAGCACAGATGTTAGGGACAGTAAACAAACATGTGGCCATGTATACTCACATTGATCCATATTTGTATACATAGATATACCTGACCTTAAATGGGACCAAAAGAATGGCAACACCTGGAGAAGTCCATCATGCAGGAGACTGAAGTGTTACTGAAGGCCTTATCAAAATACACCAGGTGTATACTGGACACATGTAAAGTGAACAAGAATTTCCAAGTGCAAGTATGACAGAAACTTGTACAAGACATCAGTATAGTGTGTGATCACAGTAGGATGCTGATGCATGTGGTCTGCAGGGTCACTGACATGATCATATGTGTCAAAACCAAGACTAAGCAAATAATCAGGGATTGGCTGGTCACAAGGGGCAGTCTTCTAACATAGCAGAAGCTCGCAGGCACTGATAAATTCCAGACCTCCCTCAGGGGAGACAATGAGAGAACCCAAATACTGGTGGTGGATTGGACGGGGAAGCTGGACTGTTTACTGCCTAAGTGTCTGAAGAGAATATTGCATGTGACGAGTGTCACATCATTCATGTTGGGCATTACATAGCACTTCTGCCTAGTTTACTGAGACACGCTCCTTTACATATATGTCACACACACATCAGGGCTGCAACAAAGACAACCTGCTCTACAATTTATGACTATTTCAGTGCCTGAAGGGGATACTCCAGACTGAGCTGTAGGGCATTACAGTCCTAGAGGACATTAGCTACCACCTTGTTGTGGATTACACAGGCATACACCTCTGCATTAATCTCAGAATGAGAGGTGCAAAGGCGAGTATGAGCAAAATGAAAGACAGTATGCAGGAGCATTGCAGAAATGATACAATGGAAGAGAACAAGTCAGTATAAATAATTATTATATTCCAGACAGGTAGACTGTAGGATAGCATACTGAACTCTGTAGATGCTGAAGCTTTGTCCTAGATAGATGCTCTTGGTAAAGCATTTTGAGTTGTCAAAAAAAGCTCACAAGTACTGGAAATAAAAAAAATGACTTCCTTATTTCCCGGGATTATGTGAAGAGGTTAAGGGCTCTAAAAGCTCACAGAAGCTGCAACCATGACAACCTGCTCTAAAATTTATGACTATTTTCAGTGTCTGAAGGGGATACACCAAACTGAGCTGTAGGGCATTACAGTCATAGAGGACATTCGCTACCACCTTGATGTGGATTACATAGGCATACACCTCTGCATTAATCTCAGAATGAGAGATGCAAAGGCGAGTATGAGTGAAATGAAAAACAGTATGCAGGAGCATTGCAGAAATGATACAATGGAAGAGAACAATTCAGTATAAATAATTATTATATTCCAGACAGGTAGATTGGAGGATAGCATACTGAACTCTGTAGATGCTGAAGCTTTGTCCTAGATAGATGCTCTTGGTAAAGCATTTTGAGTTGGCAAAAAAAGCTCACAAGTACTGGAAATAAAAAAAAATGACTTCCCTATTTCCCGGGATTATGTGAAGAGGTTAAGGGCTCTAATAGTTCACAGAAGCAATGAGGATAAGGAGATGTTGCTACTAGGTGTGGTGGAAGCAGTTCTGGTAAAGACATATGTAGCATCTGTGCAGCAGCAAACAAGTGTGTGAGATGGTAATGTAGGGACTCCTATGTGAGTAAAAAACAGCAGGGCATATTACAATGAAGGGCAATTGCACACAGAGAGGTACATATTGTGAAGCAATCTTATTAAAGATTTAGGTTTTGTTGTTTAACAAATATGTTCTATATTATATAATGGAAAGGAGTCATGCAGAGATGACATTTGAGATATTTATCTTGGTTAATAAATTTGTTGTAGAATTTGATAAAATAATACATATTCTTCCATGAATTAACTTTATCATAAATTACTTCAATTTTCAAATGAAATGCTAATCGACTTTACAACACAGAATGGAGGAGTTGTTCCAAAAACTTATAAAAACTACTAAGGTACTGGTCATGATCTGAAGCAAGCATAAGCAACAAACCTTTGGAGTTGGAGTTAGCCTCATTACAGTAAACAATACCAAATTATACATTTTTTATACAAAATGTGTTGTTTTGCCTTTTATTAATTTATTTTTTTTGATAGAGATGGTCCCCTTAATTTTTCTCTTAGCTGAATATCAACTGCCATGACATCATGAAATATTAAACCCACAATGCCTCAATATTTAAATTATTGCATAGGCTACTGTATTTCTGTACCAAATATATTAACTATAGTTTCTTACTTCCGGGACAAGTTGTCTACTAGTTCTTGCAGGCTGAACATCTCACATTGAAAATGAAGACAAGATAATGTAATAGTGATGCAACAATTTAAGTAAAAAACTGCTTCTCTAAAGAGATAAGTTCTGTTTGCTTGTCCACAATGCTTTGCAATTGTATGTAATTCATTGCCTAGTATGCACAATGACATCACTGGTTGTGGTAATAAACAAAACCAAGTAAACAGTGAAAATGAAAACTCAAACAATGCACTATAATCTTCATTTTTTTGCAAAATGACTTTCAACTTTAACACTAGGAATATAACAAGAAATTAAATTAATTCTAAGACAACAATGCTTCTGAAAGTGATGAATACACTTTAAGAGAATCATCTTCAATCAAGTATGGAATAAAAAAGAAAACTGATGAAAGAAAGATATGGCTTGTGCAATGGGAGGTTTGGGTCACCTTGAATGTGCAAGAGAAAAGTCTGTGTCATTTATTGAATATTTGAGTAATTACTGTCATAAAAGCATGTTATCACACTACAACCAGCAAAAATCATGTTCTTCCTTGTGAGGATTTTAATAATCTTGTGATAGGTTGTACAAAAACAAAGATGCGTGAAATGTTGTAAGAAGGGGCATAACACAATGCTTGATGAAATGCATTAAATGGAGGAATATGGGATATGTTTTGATTAATTATAAAATAAATATACATTATTGAAAATGGTGAGCAGTATGCAGTAGAGGTGGTAGAAGGTGGAGATGATATGCTGACCCTAGAATTTGATAATATTTTGATGTTATTTAAAGAAAATAAGGTTAAATTATGATTGACAATGAATATGTTATAGTAGAAACTGCTGAAACAATTATAGAGAAAGAAAGTGCATGAAGTATGATAAGAAATAAGTAACCAAAATACAACAAACCTGAAGGACCTTATTATCTAACAAAAATGAACATTTATGTCTTTTGTGATGTAAATATTTTCAGATGGCTGGTGATAGTAATGCAGCGTGAAAGGATATCTGCAGATGTAATAGGATTCTTAGAAGTTAGATTCATATCCAAAGAAAAGGGTTCCTGAGAGCTGCATGGAAAATGAGGTCACATGAATTTTGGAACAGATCAGCAGAATAGATTTTCTGTTCTAATATGAGAAAAAACAAAGATATTCACCCCGGGATTCAGTAAGGTTCCGTGCAGAAATAGCTTATTCCTGCATGGAAACGACCACTTAAGAGCAGCACGGCAGCGCTCATGCATAGTAATGAAGGCCCACTGCCACTGCTCCTAAATGGACATGGAGCATGGAGGAGTGTAGGGGGTGTGTCTGAGAGCAGAGCTCACACAGTACACATGTCCCTGTACTCAAGAAGTGCTGTTCAGCAATTACAATGAGCAAGAATGCTCATAGGGATTGCATACTTCCCAACTATACATATCTTCACAGAATGTCCAGAGTTTTCACCCATACAGTTGGCTTGTACCCCATTTGTCTTGGGAAATCACTGGGAGTATGTCAGGATTGAAGTAATTAAATAATGGCATACATTTGAGTTTCAGACACTAAATCCATCAGATGTGTTGTAATAAAACAAATCCTGTTACTCTAGCAACTTACCTAAGTTTATAAGAGCAATATTTAAAATATGCCCCTATTTGTACCTCATATTGTCAAACTTTGTCCAGATATGTTGCATGAAGAGGCTGAGAGGTATGGGGGGTTGCTAGGATGTCGGCCAAATGTGCAGATGCACGCAGGAGTCCACAGCAATAAGTGGAATCTGTCCCTTATCAGAGAAAATAACAGTATAGAAATTAATTTTTTATCAAACAAATTAAAGTTAACCGTAGGTGCGCGGGTATGCTTAGCTACGCATACTGTAGCTTAAATAGTGCAAGAAGAGCTCTCATAAAATCATCCAAAGCAAATTTTGAGAGAAAAATAGCTAAAGACTCAAAAGACAATCATAAGGCCTTCTTTAGCTATGTTAGAAACCTGGGAGGAAACTCCCAGATATGCTCAGAACTAGTTCAAAATGATGTGAAGATTACTGATCCTACAGACATTGCCAACATACTGGCTGACAGGTTCAGTGCAAACTTCTCCCCCCCTCCCCCCCAAAAGGAGAGATATCTATACCTGCATTGCAGCCCCAAACATCTCCAACGCCCAAGTGAGAACTGCTCTCTCCAGCAAAAACACAGCATCCATGGGACCTGATGGTGTCCCCGGCTGTGTGCTCCACAAACTCAACGAGGAATTAAACCCACAGCTAGGACAGCTGTTTAATCATAGTCTTACCTCTGGATACGCACTCCAGGAGTGGCGACTGCAACTGTGGTCCCACTTCACAAAGGCGGTGCCTCCACCTCTGGCCCTGCCCTTTGAAATTACCGGCCCATTAGCTTGACAAGCCTTATCTGCAAAGCCATGGAGAGGATCATAATGGACCTCATAAATAAAGCCCTATCTCACTGCTTCTTCCCGAGTAGCCCTAGCCCAAACTCACCTTATCTCTACACTAACCTACGCCTCCCCCTCCTTTGTCAACTTATCTAAGGGTAATCTTCAGAAACTGAATACTGCCTACCACAGTATAGCCAGATTTGCCACTGGCTCACCTTTCCAAACTCACCACTGTCTTAACTTAAAGAAACTCAACTGGCTTGAACTCCCAAACCTTATACTCCTACAACAACTAATCATCACCTTCAAAATTCTTCATTACCCTTCCAACATTCCAATACTAAATAATGTCATCACACCTTATAAGAATCTCAAGACACTCAGATCAGCCAACAAGCTATTAGTTACTACCTTGAAATCTCATAATAAATCAGGTGATTCCCTATTTGCAAACACTATCGGTTCATACTGGAATAAACTTCCCACTGAACTGACCTCCCTAACATCATGTCACCTTTTCAAAACAGATAAAAAACCACCTACTAATCCACTGGCTTTGCCCCTGCTCTAATCCTGACTGAGCATACTACTGCTCATTACTCTGAACAGTCTGCTACTTTCATTCTTTACTCTCCCATTCTTACCTAGACTAACATTTTTAGCCCCTTTCTCTGGTCCTTCACCCTTCTCCCTTATCTCATTGCCTATATACCTCACTCTCCTTTTTAACTTTACTTTCTTAACATTTAACTTGATAAAATACCTTTACCCTATCTAAACATACTCTACCCACACTTTTCTTTTTCCTCCTATCCCTTTTTTCCCTTAACTTACTACCAATATACCCCTTACCTTCTAACTTGCTTTTTAACACTTCTAACTACTAGCTTTCTTTCACTCTGTTAATTACCAATTCTGTCCTCTACCTTCTGACCAATGATTAATTTTATGTACCTACACTTCAGATATCCTTAACTCAACTGTATATTTTGGTGCCTGAGCTTATCTCCTCAGCCACATGATGTGAACTTTGATTATAATCTTACTGTAACCTAGTAAGTTAGTCAAGACAAACTGTATTTTGTCCTTGTACATTTTTGTTTTGTTTTATTTTTGTTCTTTTGTTAAAAAAGATTGATCTAATTAGTAAAGTATTCCTCATGTATTGTCTTAGTCTAATAGTGGAGCTTTTCTCCTCGGGCCTCTGCTGAAAATGGACATGTATCCAGCCAGACTAGCCCGGTTAACAAATGTAAAATAAATAAATAAATAAATAAATAAATAATTTGCAGACTTTGGATCCATCCCAGTCTGGCTTTGTCAAAGGCAGATCATGCCTTCTAAACTTGGTTGACTTTTTCGAAACAGTCACCAAAGCCATTGATGAGGGAAAGGCAGTCCATACAGCCTACCTCGATCTGGCGAAGGCGCCTCTACAATACCCCACTGGTATCATTGAAAAACTCATCAGCTTAAATGTTAACCCATACATCACAAGATGGGTTGCAAACTGGCTGAGTGACAGAACCCACAGGGTCAGAGTTGCTGGCGCCATGTCAGACTCAAAGCCTGTCACAAGTGGTGTGCCACAGGGCTCAGTCCTGGGCCCACTCTTGTTTGGCATCTACTTTTCCGTACAAGCAAACACAGGAGGGTTATGACAAAGTTTGCAGATGACTGCAAACTGGGCCCATAGTAAAAAAACATCTGACACAGATATCCTTCAGAAGGGTCTCACAGAAATGGATATCTGGTGCCAGAGCCATGGCCTAAAGTTAAATGCCAAAAAATGCATAGTCATACCCTTCGGGAAAAACAAGGTTACCTAGCTACCAAATAGGTGGCAATCCACTGAGCACAGAAGAAGTTATGAGGGACCTGGGGACCCAGGTTGATAGTAGTCTGTCATTCAACACCCATGTAGCTAAAGTAGTTAGGAAGACCTTCTACATTGCCCACCTTATCATGAAGGGATTCTCATCTAGATCAAGGGAGGTCATAGTCTCCTATACTCATCACTCATCAGACCAATGATTGAGTACAATGCCCCATTGAATGTATCTGACCCGACACTTGCAGCAGCTGGAGAGGCCACAAAAGTTCCTCACCAAAAGGATAAAGGGTCTCAAACATCTGTCCTATGCTGCCCGACTGAAAGAACTCCAGCTCTATTCAGTCGCCACCGGCTCAGAGGTGACCTTTGCCTAACATACAAGGCCATGTCAAACCCAGATTTGATGAATATGCTTCACCTCAAAAATCTAGATCCGTCAGAGCCACAAGGGCGGGAGACTTAAACCTCGACACTATTAACAGGACGTGCTGGAGGGATAGATTCATCACCAAAGACTCCCTATGCTGTGGAATAAAATCCCGGTATATGTGAGGCAGAGCACCTCGCTGGCCTTGTTCAAGAGAAATCTTGACCAATGGATGGGAGATCGCAGATATACCCCAGGGATTACCTCAGTGTCACTGCTCGACAGAGGCACAGCAAAATAATGGGTATAGTTCCCCATACTAAAGGGGTAACTATGGGCTAGGCTTGTAAATGCCCTCGGGCAGATAGCCTAGTATGAACCTATGAACCTATGAACCTAATAGCAAGATACATTCAGTTGAAGCAGTACTGCAATAGTGTAATGGTCAGAGTGTTCGCTTTGCAAGCAGTCATTCCCGTTTCGATCCTCACTGTAGTAAATTCCATTTTCCATGTGAAAGCAATTTATGAACATTTTTGTTGCTGTATAACCTACTAAATAACATATATTTATGAACTGGAGTACTGCATTAAGTGTAGATGTGAGGTATCATTGTAATAATGTGGTAAAATCCACAGATAAACACAAGTGCCCCCTACATTATATGTACACATGAACCAGGGATACTAAATTAAGTTATAATGTGTAATGATCGATACATCCATACAGTGTCCAAATCTACCACTTTCTCAAGACCTATGTTTCATTTCTTTCTAAATTAGTGCAGGGGTAAGTGGGAGTAAGTACTTTTAAGCAGTACTAAGTGGGTGTAAGCCTGGTTGCACAGGAGTAAGCAATGTGCACACAGGTTAAGCAATTTTAAAGCTAACTCTCTGTAAGCATATTTAACTGGAAGTTGGCATTGTTTACCATTGCGCAAACCCATGCAAACCCACTTACAACTGCTTAAAAGTGCCTTAATCAATCTGTATCCAACAGCCCATGTTCTGCCCAGCAACAAAATCAACAGGCATTGCAGGTCTTGAACCCAGGATCCTGTACACTATGGTCACAGCAGTTAAACAGTAAGCCATCACAGCTGTACATAAAACTGAGGTATACCCAAACAGATCCTCACTATAGCAAAATCACACTTTACATGTGAAAGGAATCTATAAACAGTTTTATGTTGTATAACCTACTACATAACATATATATGTGAACTGGAGTACTGCATTAAGTCCAGATGTGAGGTGTCACTGCTATAAAGTGGTGAAATCTCCCATTAAACACAAGTACCCCATAAGGTGTACGTGCACATGAATCATGGATACCAAACAAATATATAACATGTAATGAATGATAAATCAATGCCAAACAGCAAATAGTATGCAAATTTAAAAATAAGCAATGCTAAGCATTGCACACCTCTGCTTAGTAGGTGTAAGCAATGTGTAGCCCAGCTAAATAGATTTGCCCATTGATAAGCCCCTTTAAGCAATATCAGCCTTAGGTAAGCAGGTTTGCCCATAGCTTAGCATTTTCAAAACCATCCAGTCATGGCAAAGTGTGGTAAATCAGCCCTATTTAAATGCCACAGGTGGGAATACATCTCATAACACCATTATTTACAGGTAGATCACCCTGTGACGCCTATAATCTTTGGCATTCCTAAAATCCATAAATGCCAGAACAATCCACCATTTCTCCCAATTGTGTCAGTCAAAGGCTCTAAGACTGAAGCCATGGCACCGTATGTTGATTTTTATTGCAAAAATATTGTTAATTTTTTTCCACACATTTTGCGTGATTCTTGGCACTGCCTAGATGTTATTAGACAGCAACATTTTGAAGAGATACCCACTATGGTCACCACTGATGTTATTAATCTTTTTTCTGTTATACCTCAGTCAGAAGGCCTTGATTTATTTAGGTCATGTTTGGACAACAGAGGTGGTTTACATTCTGTTAAAAGATCTCTCATCGTTGACCTTATGGAACTTATTTTAAATAATAACTTTTTGGCCTTTGAAGGTGAACTCTATAAACAGGTCACGGGAGTTGCTATGGGGGCAAAATATGCACCTATTTATGCCAATTTGGTATTGGCACAATGGGAACTAGATAAGGTTTTTTCATCACCATTTATGCAACATGTGAAACTATACCTTAGATATTTGGATGACATACTAATTTTTTGGAGGGGCCCAACAGATTTGATTCCCACTTTTATTGATTACCTTAACAATACTACGGATTTTTTGAAATTTACATTCAAGGTACATGGTCATATATGTAATTACTTAGACATTTTACTACATATCAAAGATGAACAAGGTGAACTACTATTGAGTCAGGTATTTTTCATAAAGAAACATACTCAAATGTTTTTTTTACATTTTCAGAGTTGTCACCCATTGTTTCAAAAAAGAAATGTTTTTAAGGGTCAAATGGTAAGACTATCTAGACTCATTAGCACTGGTTACCATTATGCAAATGAAACAAAAGTGTTAATGGATATGTTTAGAGAAAGAGGTTACCCCTTAGATCTTTTAGACAGAATTAAGGAGGAAGTTGATGTTAAAAGACATGTATCATTCAGGCCAATACTACACAGTGGCCTACCCAAGTCTAATAATGACCTGAGTAAAGATTTTTATTCCCCTGTCCATGGGAAACATAAGAAAGCTATGATTTTGCCTTTTAATGGTCACTCTGATACAACAGTCAACATTTTGAGAAAAACTTGGTCATACACGATGGACAATGAAACCACTCAGATTATAGGGAATACACCACTTATTACATACAGTAGGCGGCCGAATTTGAAGGAGTTGTTGTCTTAAAGAACAAACAAAACAATGGGCCTTATAAAAGTTCATCTATGAGTAAGTGTGGTTCTTGTAGTGTATGCAAGTTTATCAAAAATGGCCCATATGTGACAGTTACGAATTTTTATAGGACTATCAAATGTCCTGGGCATTATAACTGTAGCACTAAGGGGGTTATTTACATTGCTACCTGCCTAAGTTGTTCCAGTTTTTACATAGGGAAGACCATTAGGAAATTAAGGTTAAGAATCCTTGAACATGTTAGGGACATTAAGAACAAAAAGATAACTAATTCCCTTTACTTACATAGTTTGACCTGTGTTAATTTCAATAAATTTCTAATTTTTATCATTGACAGGATTTCTGACAATGATAGATATGGTAATTTCAAAATTATATTAGAGATGAGGGTGACCTTGTGGCAACTGAGATTAAATGCATCCAAACCCCCAGGTATAAATGAGTATATTTCTATGGCAAGTATTCTAAAATATAGATCCCTTTTTATATAAATTAGATATTTTATATAAATTAGATATACAATATATATATATATATATATATATATATATATATATATATATACTCTCTATATTTTTATATATTTTTATATTGACACATATTAATACTTTTTATACAAGTTTACTTATATAGTTGAATAAATTACATTTTATACATTTTATTCATTTATTTACATATTTAATATTGATTTATTCATTAATTACCTAATATAATATAATATTTTATTTACTTATTTAGTTTATGGATTGTGTCTGAAAAGAACTGATGAATTATGTGCATACACAAATATTTATAAATATAAATCAAATTTTATTTATTCTTTAAATTAATAAGGGTGTTTTAAGAACAGGTTGCATTGTGTGTTTTTCATCTTTCTTTTTTCAAAAGGGTTCTGACATTAATGACATTGAGTCAGTACTTTTTACTGATAGGTTTGTTACAAAGGGCGGGATGTTTTGAACTTTATATCAGCTGGTTGGTTTAACAAATTGTTTTAACACTCTGATGATGCCTGACTTCCTTTCAGGTGAAAGCGCTTAGTGGTTTATGCTGTTAACGTATTTTATCGTATTTTATTTTATTTTACTTTTCCATCTGAATTAAACGTTTTTAAACTTGTCCATATTAGCGCTGGGATTTTTTTCAACTGACCAACACTCGGAGCTGCATAGGAATACATCTCATAACTGGTTGCAGCTTCCTCCTGTAGGCACTATGGCTGGTGTTGGAGAAGGATCGCTCTTTTGAGCACAGTGCTGGGGCATCCAGGAGTCCAAAGTCATGGCAGTATTCCTCGTAAAAGACCATGAAGAGAGACTGGTGCAGGGCCTGTACCAGGGTTCCCAATATAAAGCAGAAGCTTGGGACCGTCTCGCCCATGACTTCACCAGTGCCACTGGTATCCCTCGAACTGGTGAGCAGGTTAGGCATCACTATGCTGACCTGAAATGGAGGAAGAGGGAGCTCTTGGATCAGTGGATCCAAGAAGCTAAGCAGAGGGGTGATGTCCCAGCAGTGTGTAAGTATCATTCTACTACCTGTCTAATAATTCCCAGCTCATGTATATTATGGATAGGTATGGTTAAATATTCCTTTTATGTCTCTGACAGCAGCAGCAGAGCAGGCTGTGAATCAGGAAGCCCATGCCTGTAGGCTGCAGAGGCTGTGTCGTGAGACAGGTTAGTAATAATCTTGCATGTACTGTCATAAGAAATAAATCTAAAAGTAGTAGAAAGTTAATTGCCAGCATAAAACCTGTATTGTGTATGGGATGTACTGAATAAACCAGACAATATGGCAGGAAGAGTCTCATATAGGTTGTATGTAAATAAAAGGGTAACAGCCTGGCAATAAAGTTCTAACTCCAGGACTGTTTGTGTTTACTCTGGTATCATATGGTAATGTAGTGTTGCATTCTCTTAATAGTACTGTTGTATTAAGCACTGTTACCCATGCTGTGCTACATAAATAAAATGTGTAAGAATGTCTGTATATGACTGTTGTAATCACAAAGTCATACTGCACAACTGAGAGAGACTTAGAAAACAGTGAAAAGATAGACAACATAATCCAAATAGCATACTCAACTGAGATGTAAACTGTTGTATTTTTAGCACACACAGCCATGGTTCGAATCCTCCTGGAAGTGGTAGTAAACTCTATGCAGAATAATACCCCTCAACTGTACAGATATTGTCAGAAAGTTCAGATACATGGCTTAATTTCCCTGTCTGTCACCCTGTCCCCCTGGCAAATCAGTGGGATGATCCCAGAAGTTTAGGCAGCAAATAATGACATACAAATAATTGTCAGACATCATAACTGTCAGAAATATAATCTATAAGAACAAACCTGTGACTCTAGCAACTCACCAAAATGTTATGAGAGTAATATGCACAGTATGTCCCATCTCGACCCCCATGTTATGAAGCTATGACCAGAGTGTGTGCACTAACAGAATGAGACATATGTGCATAATAATAACATGGAATCTGGTAATATGTGTGGCAACATTCAGGTAGTGTTAACAAACATTCTCTCCACAGGTCTGTCAGATATGAAAACTGTGCCTAGAAATAAAAGATTGAAATCCTGGACTGGTACTGTTTAGTCTGGTATTGTATTGCATTGTTAGTGTTGCAGTTTCTGAGAATAATAAGGTATTACTCATCCCTGTCATCCACACAGTGCTACATAATAAAACTGTCTAGGAAACCCTATATAACAGTGTTGTAATTACAAGGTCAGATTGTAAAACCTTACAGACAGAAATCACAGAAGAGATACACAGCAATATCTATATAGCACACTCAACTGTGATGTACACTGTTTTATTTTTAGCAGGCACAGCCATGGTTCGAATCCTGGGAGTGGTAGTAAGCTGTATGCATAATCCTACCCCTCAACTCTAGAGATTTGTACAGAATGTTCAGATAATTGACCCATATCCACTGCCTGTTACCCTGTCCCCCTGGCAAACCAGTGTGATGATCTCTGACATTTAGGAAGCATTTAATGACATATAACTGAAAGTCAGATCTGTAAATATTCAGAAAATGTGTATGAAAACAGATCTGTCATAGCAACTCACCAAAGGTTTATGAGGGCAATAGTCAAAATATGTCCCAGTTTCCCCTGTATGTTGTCATGACTTGCCCAGAGTGTGTGCAATAAGAGATTGAGAGGTATGTGCATAACATCAACCTGGAATCTGGGAATATGCATAGAAACAGTCAGGTAGTGTTAACAAACAATACCTCCACAGGTATACCAGGTAAGAGGTGTATACTGCAGGTAAAAAACAGTTCACATATATAATTGTCTACAAACGTACCACTGCCCAAACTAAGGCCATAGGGTAGTGTAATAATACCTGTAAGATACAGATTACAGCACTGACTAAGAACGTATTGAGAACTACAGGAATATACAAGTTGTTAATTGACATCTTTCTCTCCCACCCACCATATCTGCAACAATAATCTAAATACACAACTCAATGGGTATGTGTACAATTAAATCTACTGTTGGGACATATGTCCTATTGTTTGATAAATATTGAAATTTGTTTCTATGCATGTGCCATGTTGAAATACTCCCACATTGGTGGTATGCTGCCATCAATGTACCTGCATGATGTAATGGCCACTGTGGTTCCATATATGCATGTGTTCTGTTTGCTATGCAACTGTTCCATATCTGGTGCTTTGGGTTAATGGGAATATCTATGCATGCTGTTATACCTAATCCTGGAATGTGTTGACTATTACTAACCCACATATATTCTAAACTTGAAACACCATAGCACATGTGGGAAGGCTGGTCCCAGCGGACCCACCTCTCCCACATCATCTGGCCATGGCACTGGGCACCAGCATGTCCTGGGCCCACCCCAGGGCCTCCTTGTCTGCTGGTCCTGCACCATCTTCAGGTGGAAACACCTCAGGGGGTGTGGCTCACCCTCCCCTGGGAGCGGGAGTGGAGAGGAAACTGTCACTCATCATAAGGTCCAGGGTCTGGAGCATAGCAAGCTCTGCAGGGAGTTCGGAGATCAGCTACACCAGCTTGAGGGCCGCATAGCACATCTAGAGGATCAGCCTGCCCCTCCTACCCAGCCTCCAGCACAGCCACCTTTGGGGCCGTGAAGGTGCAGTGGTGACAGCCCATGGGTGGAGACCTCAGTCCCACTGTTTCCATTCTGGGGCTAATGGGCGTCTGACTTCTAACCACCCCTCCACATCCAAGGTGTTTACCCCCCACATGTGTCATATACCATCCCTGTATGCTGTCTTGTCTGTCTTGTCTGTCATCCTACCCAACCTACTTCCCCAAATATATCTACTATATATATATATATATATATATATATATATATATATATATATATATACTATCCCTCCCCAACATCCCACTCTCATCTTAAAAAAAAGGGCAATCTGCTCCCCCCCAAAAATCTCTCCCCATACATAACTGTCCATTTCGTACACATGTCCACTGAACACATGTAATCTGGTCTAACTGACTTCACAACATATTATTCTTGCCCTCACCCGTCTCTCAGGGGTATAAGTGTCCAAATCTACCTCCAAATCAGTGTATATGCACAGTTGTTTTGAGAAGAAATGGGCATCTATGGACCTTCCTTACACCTGTCCTGCACATCCCTAGCTATTTTTCCTACTGTCTTTCCCTCTTTATGCCCCTTTTTCACCACTTTCCTATCAACCCATTTTCTTTTCTTTTAAAGAAATTAGCGCAGGGGTAAGTAGGAGTAAGCACTTTTAAGCAGGAGTAAGTGGGTTTAATCCTGTTTGTGCGAGGGTAAGCAATGCCTACACAGAATTAGCAATTTAGAGGCTGAGTGTAAAAATATTTAACCGGAAGTTAACATTGCTTACCATCATGCAAACCCGTGCAAACTCGCTTACAACTGCTTAAAAGTGCCTTAATAACTCTGTATCCGACAGCCCTTGTTCTGCCCAGCAACAAAATAAACAGCCTTTGCTAGTCTCGAACCCAGGACCCTGCACACCATCGCCAAAGTGATTTATCACTAAGCCATGTCAGATATACATAACACTGATGTTTTCACAAACATATCATCCAGGACAGTCATTCAACAGTACAGGAAATGCATTTATATATGTAGATGTATGTATACATATATATATATATATATATATATATATATATATATATATATATATATATATATATATATATATATATATATATATATATATATATATATATATATATATATATCAATATGTACATATATATATATATATATATATATATATATATATATATATATATATATAAAACAATATATATGTAAACAGACATATACATATGTATATGTATATATCTATAGATATATAAGAGGACACAACAAATACATATATGACCAAAGGCACAGTTAATGGAGGTGAGGGGGCCCAATCTAAGTACCTCTTGTAATTCTTGATATCATCCCCTTCCCCACAGTCAAACAGATCTGCCTTGCAACACAATACCTACACTTGCAAGTCCCATACCTAGGACCCTACACAACATAGCCACAAGAAGTTAGCAGTAATCCATCCCACCTGTACAATGTCAGGATGGTATCGATAACATATCATGCAGTACAATCTGGCTACCATAGGGAATGTACAATATGGAAGCAATAAACATTCCAATGATACATACACACACACACACATATATATGCATATATATATATATATATATATATATATATATATATATATATATATATATATATATATACATATATATATATATATATATATATATATATATATATATATATATATATATATATATATATATATGTATATATACATATAGACGTATATACACATACACACACACATATACATATATTACTATGTATAGATATGTATAGGAAGATACATATTTAGAGGGTACACAACATATTGAACAGCCAGTATTCCTACAGTTTCCACCTATTACAATGGACAGTGTATGATTGTCTCATACAAAAGACAGTTATTGCATGAATCATATACCCACAGAAAAGACAAAGGATATGACACCACACACAGGTTGGCATACATAAGAAATTTTTATTTGTGTACTATTACAGTTGTATATGCCATGCCATGTAGCTGTTAGGTGTTTGAAATACATACCAACTGAGTAATGCAACTCTCAAGCAAATCATTTTATACAGTAATCCAAAAGCATAACATATGTTGCTGTCCAGGCCAAGGCCTTCAAGTAGTACAACAGTAAGTAATGCAGATGTAGTTCAGTAGCCTTCAATTACACTCT